>NW_009726564.1:27120-39877 GCF_000703405.1 Apaloderma vittatum | reverse complement strand
CTGCCGGCCAGGGTCAAACCACTACAGTCTTGTTGACATACGGAAGCAGTATAATAGATTGCTTGAGTTCACCATCCCTGTGAGAAAAAGGCTAGACAGATCTCCAGCCTGCAAGAATCAACTGGGTAAGAATGCACCCAGACAGATCATCAGTCCTCTGAAAATTTTGGAATTAGAACAGCACCCAGATCTAAATGTCAGATATCTAGATTTTGGGAGTAGGTGTGTGTATATGGGTAATGATTTATTTTTCTCCATTTCAGAGAAAAGGAACAAAATTAATTTCTCACCCTCTTCTAGAATCAGAGAGTACAGCTCTGAGCATATAGAAATCTGTATTTCATTGGGAACTTAAAAGTTTAAAGGAGAATCAGAGGCAGGTTAAACAACAACAAAAGAAGACTTTTGGTGCAGGTCTTGATCCATCTGCCTTATGGGCAAGAAGTTAAAAACCTCATTGTAGCTTTCAACTTGACTGAGTTCTTGCTAAGATGAAAAAAAAAGACACAGCCGCAGGGAATGGGAAATGTCTCCATTTGGAAGAGCTGCTCCCTATGAGAAAAAATGCTGTTGACTGTGCTGTTCCTGATCTGTAACTAGTTGAGAATTTTGGTCTTAGGGCTGTCGGAATGCTACCTCTTAGCAGCACTAAATTCTTTCAGAAGGTATAGGGAAAAAAGTCAGCATAGAGGAAAATATTTTTTTACTTCATGAAGAAAAAAAAAGATTCATTCAACATAGACTCTTTCATGTCTCTTTTATCTCAAAGGCAGATCAAAGGTTAGTTAAATTAATTTTACGGTAACTCAGACAAGACATGGACATTTACATTCACGGTTAATCGCAAACTATTTGACCTTGGGCTACCTTCTGTACTTCAGAGGAGAGGATTCAGAAAGACGATACATGAAGGGGTTGGCACCAATAAAGACCATTCAATGCACAGTCTAGCACGAGGCACCCGAGCTGTCAGCAGAATGGTTTGACAGCGTTCAGATCAAACAAGTAATCCAGTTAATGAGGCATATCTCAGGAACTTGCCGAGAAAGTAAGCGTATGAGTGATATGGGTACTTTGTCATGAATTAATAGAATATTAATCAAGGCAAGGTTCATTTTCATATACCGCTGACAGAAGGATTAGGCAGCATGGCAGCTTTAAGTACCTTTGAGAATGCAGGGTCTAGTTTCTTTGCCGTTGTTTGAAGTAAAATGAATAAATCCAAATATCCTGCAGTCAATGCTTATCATTTTGAATGGTCTCCTCGGGTAACTTTTGGAAACTTGATTAAAGAGCATCACAAATCTTCTGTGAAAAATTTCCAAAGGAACACCTATACTATGTGACTTTAAGCAAATTAGACCTGTGCAATCTAAGCCAGTTTCCTTCTGTCTTCATATTTTAGCATCTTCGGGCATTAGGCATGGGAGACTTTTCTGTGTTTCCTAAACTGTGACGTAGAGCTGCTGAGCTGTGATGAAAACTTAACACGACCACAGCCTGTGGTTTCTGTGGTGGTTGAAGCACCTCAAGAAAATCATCATAACTGGTTTTAAAAATTGCAAAAATAAATTTGATAACAAAGCACTTTTTAAACCAAATATATTGTTTAAATATACTAAAGTTATTGTTCATGAGAGCTATCTAGATCATTTTAAAATATCATTAAAAAGTTATTGCCACTGTAATAATTGTGGTTTTCATCTATTTGTTCCCCTCAATGGTACATTAGAAGTCTATAATGAAGCAGCGCATGCAGTCTCATAGACTGATATTCAGGCTGATAAACATAGTGAAGTGGAAATTCCAGGAGCAGTGGAAATTCCAACAGTGAGGAGAAATGCATTCACTGAAAACACTGGAATTTTGTACGCAATTAACATGCATTCAAGAGAAGCTACTAGGATTAAGACACTGAAGATCCCCACACAAACACTTGACAAAGACTCTGAAGTCTGGACGGGCGAGAAGCGTAAATGGCAGCATCAAGGAAATGGCAGATATATGGATAAGGTGTCATCTGTCCCTTCCAGAAACTGATACAGGCTATCAGAGGTGCCCAATAAAAGAAAAGAAAGCGGATTTCCTTATTCTTAGAAAGCGTACTGGCTACATGCTAAATTCCTACTCTTTCTTAAATGTGTGCCTAAGGAAAAAAGGATATTCTTGAAATCACTAAATATTTTTTGCTTTTCTTTTTTTTTTCAGGACAGAAAAAACACTAGGCCGAGACATATAAAAGTTTCCCAAGTGGATACCTCTCTCAGATTTATTGTTTAGGTTTTTTTGCTGTATTTTTATAAATGGAACTTGTGACTTACCTGTCAAATTGTAATGAAGAACAACAGCGAATCTAACATGAACTTTCAGGTCAGTGATATGCTTTGTAACATTATCTGCGTATTCATATTCCTGTTTGTTTCTCCCATGTCTCCATTTTGTCACGCTCCTCCAGATATTTTCCCATTTATTCTCCCTCTTGATTCAGCTCCCTGAAGCAAGCTGCAGGTTCACTTTTCTGCTATAAATCATAGAATCATAGAATGGCCTAAGCTGGAAGAGACCTTAGAGATCATTTTAATCCAGCCTCCCTGTCACCAGGGATGCCACCTCTCGACTAGATCAGGCAACACATGGGGACCAGACGGGAATCAAACCCGCGACCTTGGCGTTGTTAGTGCCACACTCAACTGACTGGGCTAACCAGCCCCCACTGGGAGATTTCCTTGCGCTGAATACTGGCTCTACAACTGATGTACATGTCCAGTGTATATGGGGAAGATTCATACATATGAATCTGTGCTAATCAGGCTCAGGTTCAACATCTAGGAAGATCAGCCAAAGATTTTTAAGGAACTTGTCTAGATCTCTGAAAACCCAGACTTAGCATCACAAACTATATTCCAGTTTTCTTTTTGAATCATTTTACTATGCACCTGTTTCTTCCTAACTGCATTTTGTGACTGGAAAATGAAGGAATTTCTTCTAAATAATTTTTTTTGTAATGGATAAACTGGCCAGTGTGAAGTTTGCGGGGCATCAGGATTACTTGTAATGGCTTTGTAATTGTAATTTGTAATTACCTGTAATGGAGTTGCTCTGAACTACTAAAAAGATGGCATAAGAGGATTCAGTGTAATCAGACTGTCAAATATATAGGTCATTCAAAATGAAGCTACTTTGTAAAATATGATGAAGATTTCTTAGGGGCAGAAAATCCAAGAAAAACTTTCCAACTCGTGCTATTTCACCTATTTGGCTTTTTTCCACTTCAAAATTGTTTATTTTAAAATTGTGTAATACTAAATAAAACTGAAACAAAAAAATACACTTTTTGAAGAAAAGGATTTTTTAGGATGTTCTTCTATTAGCAAATTTCAGTTATTTTTTCTACTTCGTAAGAAACTTTATTTTAGAGTTCTCTGTCTCATGAAATAGAAAGTCTATACAAAGTGATTGCTCACAATCATTTTTGAGGAGACTCAGAGCATTTTTATATGATTTCTGAGAAAAGGTTTTTGAGCTCAGTAACTGGTGTTTAACACTTATCCTGCCTCCTGGCAGCTGGCTAGATCCAGCTAACTTGAATTCATTTAGCAGTATTGGTGGGCCTTGTGTCAACAGATGGTTAGACACCAACAGCATTTTCCAGGTTAATTTAATTTAATTTCATCAATACTTTTGCCTGCTGTTAAAAATAGGTTTTGCCACCATCATTTGCTGTACTAGTTATAACACTCTGAGATCTGCTTTGTACTTACTTGTATTCACAATGATGGATTCTTTTTATTTCTTTGGGTGGAATAGATTTAGGTGAAGAAATAAATTATAATTTGCATAGCTTGTGAAGAAGAAGTTACGCTGCTTTGTGACTGAACCAAATTGACCTTCGTAACAGCTTCATGCTAAATGTGAGAGATCAAGCAGTAGCATGGAAGTAAAAGCTGATGTACGATCATCTATTAATGTTACTACTAAAAATGCTACAAATGCCTAGAACACTATAACCTGTAATATGAATACATCTGACTTAAAAATACTAATAAAGTACCTGGCCTGATGGGCACACTTAAGAATTACATCTGAAATGGCAAGAAATTGAAAAGGCAAACAAATGTAGAAGAAAATGACCTAGAAATATCTGTGGGGTTTTCTGTTTTTATTTTTCTACTGCATTTTGTTTTGCATCCTATTTTCTGTTCTTTCACTTTTCCTGTTGCAAACCACCTGTAAAGAACTGGCAAGTAATTCTGATATATCCAAGCATTTCCCTGACATTTTACCCACCTAATTTGCACTTTGTTTGCAATCTGTGGCTTCTCTCCTTTGTTTTAGTCAGAGGATACTCCCTCTTTGCCATGTTTTTCTGTAGTTGTTGGCTGGTGTCGATGTTGGTTAGATGCCTCTCCAGGATTTGTATTCAGTCAGATCCAATGACTGACAAACTCTAATGCAGATCCTGCAGCTGCTTATACTTATGTCATCCTAAATTCTAGGAGCTTTAGAGACAATAAGATAGCTCTGCTAGTCACACAAAGAGAGCTTGTTTGGTTTTGATTAAGTGCAGAATGAATGAGAAGGCAGCACTGAAGAACATGAGGAAGATAAATGCCCATCAGGTGAAACAGTGGATAGCTCAAGGGGTTACACAAGGGACCCATTACAGAAATTATTTGAGATAAATTTGAATGTTCTCAATAGTCATCCTGACTTCATTCTCCCAGATCCTAAAGTCAGTTTCAGGTGTAACATGTGCAGTGGTCATTAAAAGGGACAGATAAAGAATTGCTTATGGAGAAGAGAGGAAGGATCCAAAATATGTCATTATTAATTTTTATCACAGCGTGTTAATATGGATTTCTATGGAAACTTACCAGAAATTGTTCTTGGAGAAGGTTTTAGTAGGAAACGCTCAGTCTTCTGGCTTCCTATTAATCACATGCGTGAGCACAGAGGAACCAAGATAATCATCCAGATTGTCTTGAATAATGCTTTGACCTTTATTACTCTGTGACTACATACATGGCAGACTAATAAAGTTCAACATCAGCTGTCAGAAGACTCCTAGGGAAATGTAATTTTCTGCCGAGAGGAAGGTATTGTATATGTTATTGCTGATGATTGCTCCAACTGCAAAATGTGCAAACTGGCTGCTCCTCAGCACCTGCGACAACTTCTGCCAGTTGAAAAGTACAGTGCAGCCTTGAAACAAAAATCCTCTAAAAAAAGAGTAAGTAGCATTATCAAAAAGATCTGGCTGTAATTTTTGAAGGTATTCCCATTAAGACATCTTCCCAACCAATAAAACTGTGGATTCTTTTGACTGATTTTAAATCTGGCTTCCTATTGGATTCAGTGAGACAAAAGGTATACGTGTATTACTCCTAGACGACAGACAGAGCTAAATTCTTTAGAGAGAGGAATTGAGATAGAATGTCTCTATGGGTAGTCTCAGTTCCTGTATTTTAATAAAATTCCATATACAGTCCTGAAGAAATGTGACTTTGTGGTTCTACCTGCGTCACATTCTGGAGCACAGATTCGGGCCACTTGGTGGCATCAGGGAATATGGCACCACGTGCATTTGGCCTTGATACTGGTAATGAAGGATGCTTTTAAGAGTGTAGGTGTTGATCATAACAGAAGAAACACTTTTCTGCCCATTGGGCTACCTACTGATATCTTTATGATCTCTCTGTTCACCTTTGAAGTCAGCATGGCAGTTTCCCTGAGCCATACATTTGGTCTTGACTCTGATGTAGCTCCAAGAGACCATGCAACTTTTTTTGCTATCTATCACTGAGCAAAGCCAAATGAGATTTTGTTCTTCATAACCTGTATGGCTCTTAGATTGTGAACAGCGTTACTGCACCTTCTTGTCGGTCTGATTTCATTTCTTTGGAGGTGGTTGTTTGATGTGTTTAAAGGATTGTTTCCTCAGTGGAGGAAAAGAGAACATAATCATACTGCCCAAGCATAAGAAAAACAAGCTAGTCACGCTGCTCAGTTTGCTGTTAACGGCATCAGCTCTTAGGGCTGGAGGGGTTGTCTAGGAAAGGAGAAAATGACAGAGGGAAGAGAACAAAAAGCAAGAGGTGCAATCTGAGTTATTTGTCAATAGACATGTCTGCTTATTTATAACTCTGAGCACCCTAAATGGTTCTGATGGACTACAGAGGATTGGTAAAACAAATCTGATGGATTAGGCATAGTAGGAGCTAGGACTGTGCTGCTTAGTGCTCTCATTTGTCCTCATTCCTACTTCAGTATTTATTTCTTAATAGAAAAGATCACATAATATTTTCATGGTAACGTTATGCTACCTTTATATTATGTATTACCTCATGGTGATATTACATTATTATAAGTCACAGTAACATTCAGAGCGGGAAAAATAAATGGCTCAGATTTCAAACAATTTTCTCTAGCAACCTCACATTTTCTGAATTGATTCTGACTGATATTCACCTTATACTTTCAAGAATTGAAGTATTTTGGATCTCAAAATCTTAGAATTGCCATATGGTGCTCATGGTGGGGGCTGGGGAATAGAATCTCTTCTTGCAGGAAGGGAATTTGTACTTGACCCCAGGTTTTAAAACTTTAACACTTAAAGAAAGGTCATCCTGTTGGAACTCAACATTGGCATAAAAGAAGCTCAGAGGACGTTGGAAGAGACTCTTTAGCAATGTGTTGTAGTTAAAACCATTTGTCATACTATGGATGGGGTATTTGTATATTATAGTTGCAGTTGTCCTCCTTCTTCAAGGAAATGGCTATGAAGAAGGCATTTAATGACATTTTGCAGTCATCTGTCATGGCTGTAGAAAGAACGGTTATAGTGTGAAAAAAACCTGCCTCAAAACAGAAAAAAACCAAAAACCTTAAGAAAGACAATATTATGTCCTTAAACACAGCTCAGGAATTTAATTTCTAAAAGATATTTTGCATGGGTTTTGTATCCATTGTGAGGACAGTGTTGAACTGTACTTTTCTTATGCATTAGTTTTGTCTTTTCTCATAACTTTCTCAGCAAGCTTCAAAAGAATCAGCAGCTCTGTGAGATGTAGCATTAGCTGGAGCTTTGTGCTGTAGTCTGCATTCACACAGGTGTTTTGGTGAGTCCAGTGATAGTTGAGGTTGTGATGCGTGGACTGGGCTTTGGGCTGTTCAGAAGAACCAGTGCTCATTCCAGTCCCTGTCTTGTACCATAATCTGCTGTTTAGCGAAATACCATGCAGGAGGAACAGCAGACTGCTGCCTTAATCAGTATAATTCTCTTCATAAATTACCTGATCCAGATTCTGTTGAAATGAATAGAAATAGCCCAGAGGTAGCTAGATCAGTGGTCTATTTTCTAGAATTTTCCTGCAGCTTTGCTGATGCCATCAGACCTGATAGCACATCTTCTCTTTCTGTAATAGATAACAGAGAAATGTAGCTCCTCTGTTCTCACTGGAACTAAATGGGGTCTTGTCTACATTACTAAACAGGGATCTTTGTGACCCTTGAGTGAACTATAATGAAAGTTATTTGTGTGACTTGGATTTTCTAATTAGATTGATTTTGACCTATTATCAAAATACAGGCTGTTGCCATGTTCACCAGTCATCTATTTTATCTTACTTTAAATTAATTATGGATTAATTTTGTCCATGATAATGTATACCATCTTTCAAGAATATTTTGTGTAATTTTTAATAACTCAATAATACATCAAGTCTGGGATTTTGAGGGCTGATCTTTGGTCTAAAAGTAAAAAGTTTCACAGTTCTCTCCTGAAGGCAAAATTTTGCAATTTTTTTCCTTTTTCCATTTTTTTTCCCCACTGCAATCTGTGGCAGTAGTTGGACAAGTCTGCCACTTCCCTGATATACTGAGATAACATTTACCACTGAGATTCATAGAAAAAAACCCCACTCAATTTAGAACCTAGCCCATTTTCCTAGTACTTTAAAAAAAATGTCAGGCTCACAGTGGTACAGCAGAGAGGTCAGAGGCAATTGGGAGCAGCACCTAGCACACAGCCAGCAGCAGAAGTGGAAGCACGTAATGTCGAGCCACTTGGGTAGGAGTTGTGACAGGAGGCGAGCCTGAAAACCTCACCGATCATTGCCAGTTATCCTATGGATCAGTGGCTTTCAGCCTGTGATCTACAGGCTCCAGGGAGTTACCACTGCTTTTAAAGGACTTGCAAAGTTGACCGAGAGAAATAATTTAATGTGTGCCATGCAGCTGTCTGCACAAGATGAACTTTCTCAACCTCACTCTCATACATTAAAAAATTTCTTTGGAACACATGAATCACAGCAAGGTTGAAAATGGATCTATACATAATAGATTATACGTAAGAGCTTATAGGTTGAAGACTCTGGCAGGTGTCTGAAGTGAGGAACTTTTTTCCCTTATTTTATATAGTATTAATTTCAGTTCGAGTGATATGACAGTTGCAGTGAGGTTACTATTTATGAAGGAATTTGGTGGATAATCTTTCAGAATCTGTTACTTTGATTTTTCAGTCCTGCATATAGTGCAATGCAGATCCTAAACTGAGGCTTGAGCTCCTAAAACTCTTTAAACTTGAATTGCAGCATACAATATCATTTGGAAGATGTGACAATATACTCGATGATAGACAGCAATTGGTGTTAAATATGTGGTCTTTGCTTTTGAGGGTTGAATATAAAACAGACATATAAAGATGACAGGTGGTGAATATGTCTGGGAAACCACAGAGATCTAGGGATTTCGCTAATTTTGGCAAACAGTTCATAGCAGGTAACCTATCTAAAAATTCTGCCTTTTTGTTTGTTAATACCCCAATTCCCTAAGCTCATTCTTGAACAAAAGTGCTTAAGTGTTCGCTAAATCCACCAAATAATTAAACAATTAACGTCTTATCCAAAGCCTACTATACTCCATAAAAATAATTCCATTATTTTAGTATGTCTTGAATACACTGTAATTGCCAGCATAACTCTCTCTCTCTCTGTATAGTCCTACTTAAAGTCAGTGGGTCTCTTGGTACACATGCATCTTTTCATACTGAAGAGGAAGGAGTTCAGAAACAGACTCCATCTAAAGAATTCTACCAATAATTCTTTGTCTCTAAGAGACAACTGAGCATTTTTAATTCCTGTGGGGCTCAGCAGTCACAATTTTATATAAACCTAGAAGTCATATGTTACATGTTTATTCTCAGACTAAAGGGACATAGAAGTCCAAATGTTCATATTTACAAATTCAAATTAATGTCTGTGGTTGTTCTCTATAATGCACTTAACATTTGCTATGTCTGCAAGTAATCCTTCCAATATAAACTCAATCCTTATCTAGAGCAAGAGAAAAATAAACAAAAAAGAGGTATAAACACAATCTAAACCAAATGGGAGAGAAAATATCTGTCAAAATGTGTCAACAAAGTTTGTTCACCTTTAAAAAGGCTTTCTTTCTGGTAGCTCCATTTGTTATTTGGTCATAATTTGCAACATGTAGAAACAGTATAAAGCCTGTAGAAATAATTTAAAAAGCATCCGTTTGTCATCTAGTTTTAGACTTTAAATTCTCTTCCTCTAGCTTTTATGTCCTGTTAGCTTCAAGAATAGAGGTATATAGAAGTAGCTAGTACAAAGTTAAGCCCACTAAACAATTATTAGAGAAGTGAGGAAACATTTTGATGGTCTCATATACTTGTTCACAGTTGGTTTTAGGAGATTCTGTGGTCAGACTTCAGAGGAGCCTAATGAGGTAAGAAGAGGTTCTGCAGGGCTCTGTGGAACTGGACTGATTGTCATCTGGTTTAGACACTTTCCTGCTAGATGATTTTGAAACTCTCCCTAAGTATCTGTCTGCAGATCAGTACCTGGAATGCTGCTCATCTGCTCCCATCTCTGAAGCTATTGTATACTGGTAGGCAGAGGATGAGAGCTCCAGGAGTGAACCTCAGTAAAATTTGCTACAGCTGTTCTTGAGAGAAAATCATCTGAGGGTCGTCCTGCAATTGTGGCTAATGCTGAAATAGAGCCGTGGCTCAGTCAGCCAGACTAGACTGACCCAAATCAGCAGCGTTGTCAGTGACTTCAACTGTGTCCAACTGAGTTAAAACCCATGCTGCCCTTTAGGGGCTGTTTTTGCAAGGTTAAAAGAAAAATAATACATTTAAAATGTTTCATTTCACCACTTTCTGTTAAGCTTTTCTAATTCTTATGTTTAAATTAATAAAGAGGAAATTAATGGGATTTGGGGTGTTCTGCCAGGCAGTGTTTCTGTAAAATAGCATGCTTTTGCAGACTCTTTTTGTATAATGGAATGTTTGTCCTCCTACCATTGTCTATAAACCAAATCTTTCACAAATTTGCTACAAACCACACAAGCCTGTACTCATATGCAGGGCTAAGCTGCTGTAAAATCAGGTAATGTGTGCTAAGTACATATCTTCACCTTGTATAAAATCAAACCTCATGGTATGTATTTATCTCAGACATATAGTTTCTCAAACACTGTATTTACTTCTTCAAGAGACGGAAGTATTTCTTTTGAGCAGGCGTTTCATATGCTGATTCTAAAATTAATTACTGTTGAACTAAGCGGTAAACATTAAACTCTAGCCGCTGTGGACTCTGTATGTTGTGTTGTGCATATTAATTTTTCTGAAAAATATATAGGGAGTTAATTTCTCTCTTTAGGACTCATTGTACTTAATCTAAGTTTTTACTGTACAAAACTGAGCCACTGAAGCATAAATTCAAAAGTTATTACTCTAGTTTTGAGAAATCTCAGCCTGGCCTGATCAGTAGGATTCTCATTAACAGCTTCATTCATTTCTGTGTAGGCACTCATTGTGCGGTCTTTGTTCTATACATGGTGCGTTTTATTTTTGTCAGAATGTCCGAACCTAGGAGTCCAAACTGAATTTTCGCATCTCAGACGGCAATAGTAATATTTCAGTCAAATGCCTATTTTTTATAACTGTGCTGTCTCACAAAGAATGATGTGTGCATGCACATGGGATTCCAGAAGGAGACTCTTAAGCACATGGATCTCTCTGCATCATTTCATTTTTGACAGTCTTTAACGTGATGGTCACACGAGTAGCTGTGAAGAGCCTGGAGTGTGCCGTATGTATAGGCTTAGCTCTCTCACAGAGAAGTGTGAGATTTTCTCCCATGACGAGGGATCTTTGGGGTGAGGCAGCAGCTGGGCACCCACCTGTGGATACTCTGCAGGACACGGTGTTTAGGAAGTGACCATTTCACACTGTGACAACCAGGTGGTTTGATGAGCTCTTACATCAGACATTCAGAAATTCAGGCTTTGGTCCTTCGGGATTTAGTCATCAGTACTGATATGCCAAGTTGTTCCATAGCAGAATGAGTTACTGAATCAGGGAGGTTTATTAATCTCTGTGTTTATCCATGGTAGTAGTTCTATTACTTACTATAATATTGTCATTCATGCCTGGAAGGCATAAATATTTTCAGTTCACGTTAGCAGTGCAGCCTATTGATTTAGGTCTTTGTCTGGGCTTCTTAATGGGAAACCCAGGGAAACAGCAGTTCCTCTTTATTTCTTCTTTACTGTTCATTATCTCTTAGGATTGAATGGCGATACATGAAATACTGTTTTCTAATGTGGTTCTTGTAAGGCATGGCAATATATTTTTCACAAAAAGGTGCAGAGCAACAATGAAGGAACAAAGTGAAGGATATCTAATTGGGTGACAATTGATATTTGCTTCTGGCAAAAGAGGAGAGCAGCATATAAATTGATTAAACTGAAAGAAAAGGCAGTAAGATTTAGGAGCAATAAAGGTACAACTAAATACTCTTGCAGAGAAGTTGCAGTAAGACAAACTAGAAGGATAGGACAGTCAGCTGTACGCAGTGACCAGAGATAAGGTTTGAAAGTAGTATCTTTGTTTTGATTTAAGTCACAACCTCCTTTCTTTCCCTTAGTCCACTGTTCGTTTGTGTAGCTAGCATCTTCCAGAGAGCTGCAACCTCACTTTTTCTTACCTTGTCTGTAAATTCTCCTAATAAATACATTACACCCTAAAGGAATAAATGTGTGGAAGTCTTTAAAGTTGGTCATAAGCAAAGAAAACTGAATGTTTTCTCTCTGAAATCAAAAGAATTAGACAGAGTTGGGTAGGGAAAGGACATGAAACTGTCTGCTGTTGTTGGGAGACACAAATGACTCAGCAACTAAATTGTGAAGGATAAGGAAGGAACTTTGAAGTACCTTTTGATGTATTTGTAAGTATTAGAAATGCAGGATGTTTTGGCAGGGATCTGACTCCACCTTCTGCTCAAGAAAGAAGTGAGAGGATTCCAAATGTGGTTTGGGGTACTCAATGGCTTGGGTCCCCCACATACAAAAAAAATAAAGGTAGTTGCACTCTGAATTAGTAAAGTAAAGCACCAGTAAACATTTTTGCAGAGAGCAGAATAAAAGAAAGAAAAGTACATTTTGACAATGACCCAGGTGTCACACTAGGTAAACCTGTAGGAAAGAGATGTAAATGCAGAAAGCAGGAGTGCAGTTATTGTGTCAGACCTGAGAATATTACGACTGAAGTTCAATTGAGTGAGACAAGTATACTTGAAAAGATGGCTCATTCTTACTAACTGAATTTTCGTAATTTTCTGTAGTAGGAAAAAAATATCTCTTCAAGTTGTTTTCTATATCTTTAAGTGATCAGGACTTTTATTTTGCCTTTCATTTATAATTTTTGAATTTGATCTTTAAAATTAATTCA
>NW_009726564.1:11474-27089 GCF_000703405.1 Apaloderma vittatum | reverse complement strand
TTCCATGATCTAACAGTCTCAGTACATCAGGCATATAACACCTCTTACCGAGTACATACTTGCTATTAGTTTGTAATTTTGCAAAAAATTGTTAAACTTTCAGGTAGTAAAGAAATATGAACCAAATATAAATCAGATTCCAAACTCTAAATCAATGTAAGCTGTCAGTCTGAATCTAAACACCACTTAAAAAGGGATCCATTTTTCTCAGATATTTTTGAGATTTCAGAACATTTCTTTTTCCTGCTACTTCAGAATGCTAAGTTAAAATCTTACATGTAAAATGAAAAAAAAATGTAAATATATCTCAAGTCAATGAAAACATTAATATTTAGCACTTTTAAAAGATTATTTTTTTATGGGGAGGGGAGGGAAGGGAAGGGAAGGGGACAAGAGAGAAAGAAAAGGAAAGAAAACAGTTCAAATTCTTTGTTTCTCATTACTGTGGGAGATCAAATGCCACATTTATTTGATCACTAGTTTGTTCAATTGCAGTAATTTTTATGTTCTCTCATGTTAACTCTGTAATAAATTAAATCAGAAAGGCCACTTTTGTGTTCAGATGTTCTACCCATTGTGTGGCACTTCTAACTTTCTCTTTGGTGGTTTGTCTAAAATGACTTTCTCAGCTTTCTTTGGTATCAGGCTGCACTTTGTCTGAAGCACTAATTGATAAGAACAGATCATTATGGGACAGCATGAAAGAAAGAAGTACCATTTCACACTGTTTTTGTTCAGTCTGAATTGTCACAAAAAAATCTGTGCTTTCAAATATTCCAGATAAAAAAAAAAAGTAGTAAAAAAGAAGGCATTTTTAGAGTAGTTTACATGTTGTAAACACAAATAGACTTTTAAAATGTTAAATACATTCCTTCCTTTCTATATACACGATATTTCCTAAGAATGTGCTCCTTCAACCCCCTTCCTGAATAAAAACCTGACAAATTTATGCAAATATGGCCTCATTTAATATAAAATGTCTGGCTTGTAGCCTAATACAGTATGCAGAAAAATGGTAATCAAGTTGAATTATCATTTTTCAGACCTCAAGGTTAAAAAAAAATATTTCATCTGACCATATTTCATGTTTTAGATCTGCATTGAATATAAAATACGTTGCAGTGCTACTGCACTTATCCGTGGCTTTGCCACCCTCAAAGTCTGACTATTTTTATAAAACACCGATACATTCTGCTCCCACTGTTTCTTGCATTGCTCCTTGTTGATAGCCCACTTACTACAACTTGTATGAAACAACTCGAATTATGGTGCTTTTAAAGATTATTTTATTTATATGTTTCCTCCCTAAAATCCTGTGCACAATACTGCTTGAAACTTTTGAATTACAAATTTTCCATGAAAGAAATGATTCTTTTCTTGCAGAAATAAACTATTTAACCACATAATGAGCCTGAAGAATAACAGTGGACCCACTGACATCAAACAAAAGTAAATGTCTCATAAGAACCCTGTCTGAACTAAGGATGTAGTCAAAGGTCTTGGTGACAGTTTGTTAAGATGCCTAAGTAAAATTTAGCTACATAGAATGGATTCTTACCTTTTAAACTTATTCCAGACCTCCTTTTCTTCAGGTACCTGACAGTTTGGAGTAGATGAAACAAAAACATCACCTATTTTCTGCTCCACTCTCTTGTATATGTAGATGTGAAAGAATACTATTTCCATGTATTAACTGTGAATCTGAATTGAGAACTATCAGAATCACAGTATGATCCAAATACTTTCAGAAAGTTTAGTAGATATCTTTAAAAAAAAAAAGCAGTGTTTTTTGTTTTTTTGGAAGGGAAGGAAAGGCATTATGACTGAAAATACTATTGGCCTCAATTTTTTATTTTAAAGTGAATTGAGAAGCTAAGAAGCTTCAAAATTATTTACCTTATTTAAAGATCCCAGTTTCAATTAGTTTTTGAAATGTCTTGCCAAACTCCAGTCTGAGAAGGCAAAAAGTAAGGCCTATGGAAGGTGGTTTATGTCAGCTTTCTTTGTGGGGAAAGGGTAAATGCTTCATGAGCCCTGGCTTCCCAGTGAGCATTATTCCGTTGTGACTGACAGCACAAAGGGCAGCAGTAGAAATAGCTTTTAGAAAAGATTTAGGACAAAAACAATGTCAGGATACAGCTACAAACTAGTATCTGGGGACTGAGTAGACAGGTTTTCCTTTGATCCCTTAGAGTCTAAAGTTCCTGTCCTTTCCTATATACACATCATTGTTTCAAATAAAACCACAATTAAATGTTATCTTTTTGAGCTCTTAGTATGGACAATGTGTTTGGAAAACATTTCTGAGCATCCATGCATTTTTTTTATTATGTTTCTTTCCAGAGGACATTTCAATATAACATCTTTTGCTGTTGGATATGTCACATATGCTCGTGTAAGATAAGGGAAACAAGAACTAATTAACATCTAAATGATGCCTATATTTTAATACTAATTATGCTTAATTAATGTATGAATATTTTATCATACATTACCCAGTAGTTTAAATAATCTGTCTTTTTATATTTTATTTACCTATCCATATATATGTATATTAAAAAATATTCCCCAACATGTTTTTTAAAAAATCATGATTTTGCAGCTAGATCATTTCCATGGTATGCTAGGAGGGACACTGCAGCTGTTCACAGAAATATTAACTACATTAACTGAGGTTTTTTTCTGTTACCTTTTCTGGGCCTTGTAAGCACTCTCTCTTCCTTAATTATTGCTTGGGGTTTTTTTTAAATTATTATGCTTACAGTTTTAGGGCAAACAAAACACTTCCGCTAGGTCTTATAAGACTGCCAGAATTAAGGGAGATAAAAAATCAATGGGCTTGACATTTGGGCAGGCCTCTGATAACCATATATAAAAAGGACAGTATTGTCGATACTTATTAATATTGGCTGACAAACAACAGGGGAGGGTTTTCAGTTCCTTCCTTTATTTAGACTCTCCCAAACCGAGATTCTTTTGCTGAGAGCTGTACTTTGCTGCTGGCATTTGTGGATCTTTTAAAAGTGATTGATCTTTTGGATACAAATGGTTTGGTCTGTGCTTCCCAAACACCTTTAATAAAAAGCCCAAACCAAAGCAATCATCTTCTTTCTTTTCCTGTGCGTCTGTTTTTAAATAGAAGAGTAAATGGAATGCGTTAACAGACTTACGTGGACTTAAATTCAGTACCTCCAAACGTAGTCTTTGGTTATAAAGGAGATGTCCATGTAAGACATTTTTAAAATGCGGGATTGATTCTTCTCTCCATTAGTTCTGGAATGATTCATCACTTGTCACATGGTGTAAATAAGATAATTTAACATCCTTTGAAAGAATAGTCTAAATTATCTGAGATACATACATATATGTTGCAATAAGAGACAAAAGACCTCTCTTTCTTCCTGAGGGTGATCTACAGTTTGTCTTAAGAGAAGCATCCCTTCATGCACAAAGGAAACATATTGTCCTCTTGTAACCATATGGACGAAGGTGCCCGATTATAATTTTTTTTTCATCGCCTTTCCATTTTGTGGAATTTTCTAAGTACTCTATAGCGTAAACCTCACTTTCAGCTCTGAAGTAATCATACCTTCAAAGAAACTGATGAACCAGAGTTTGACTATGGTGTTTATTACATTAACAGACTTGATGACAGGCATAAGTTTGTTGCTGTTTTCTCTACAATTTAATTTTGCCAGTAGTTTAATTCATAACCTGTCTCAATGATATTTGTATGTGGGTATATATGTATCTATGTCACATGGTTCTTACAAAACTGTGTATTATTCTGTCTTAAAGCAGCCAATTTCTCTTACCTTTTCTTTATTACCAATGACTTCTGGAATATTCTGCAACGTTTTGGTAACTGCAAATAATGCCATTCGTTCTCTGGAGATCTCAGCTCCTCGGTCACAGAGCTGCTTAAAGGAGGTTTCCACTGAGAAAAAAAATACGGGAATACGATGGGAATTGCGTGATTTTAATGGTAAAGAATTAGAAAGAGTTGGTTTCATTTTCTGGTATTAGACTAGATTAAATACAAGTTTATATGATACGTACTCCTGTAAGAGTGAGAGTGGTTTCTTCTGTATGACAATGTTGCAAGGGCCTCTTCATTTTTGCCCACAGAACTTCTCTCATCGGCAGTTAAAATCTCATAGTTTTTGAAGCAGAGGTCAAATACCAAACCCTGATGTGACATTTCCCTGCAGGACAATTTGTTACCAGTTCAGTGACAGTTGTTTCAGCCAGCTTTTTGGTAGAGTGAAGAAATAACAATCTTTCTTATGTGTTCTTCAGTATTGACAGATCACTTTCAGGTTCTCGCCTCCAGCAGAAATAATGCACCTCTGCCCTTTAAAATGGTAACTACTATCCTGCAGTGATCTTCCTTGAGTTTGGTGCTACTTTCAATCTATTTGCATTATCTGGATGACATAATTTTCCATGTTGAAGCTGTGAGACCACTGTTATACTCTTGATTTATTGTATTCCATAGTTTATAATGCCTGCTGGTAATACTTTTCAGAATTATGTTTAACAAGACTAAAAGAAATATACAAAGGCAGACTGCATAAACTTTTATTTTCAAAGAAAAATATTGCTGTTTCTGGCTGAATAAATATATTATTTCAGTTATTTGTTTCTTTGAGGGAAGAGAAGCTAAAAAAGTTCTTTCAGAACTTAAACACTCTCACTGAAAATACCGTATTGCTGAGATCTTGATTTTCCAAGCAAAAGCAATCCCTATGAATTACGATTTAAAAATGTTTAGAAAAATAGAACTGTGGTCCTATCTGGAGCTTAGTAAAGATTGCAGTCTTATGAGCCACAGCTTCCATTTGGAATATTCAATAAAGGGACTTAAGTCCTAGGAGGTACTTCCATATTACTTTTTTGCCCCACACTGCTTTATGAACACAGGCTGAGTAAATAATCATTCTGTCATTTTAAATATACCCCTTGTAATGCTGAAGAAGGGAAAAAGTTATTGCAACTCTAGGAATGGGAAAAATGTCACTAAAGCAAACACTGTGCAGTATTTTTATAACTTTCATGCATTTGCACATAGAATTTACAAATAGTCCAGAAACGTTTCTGTTTACACAAAAAATATCGCATGTTGATACTTTTCTGGGATAAGTTTATTCTACTAGATCTCATAGGCTGCATTGTGCCATTAGGAAGTACTGTATAACTGAGAGGTTTAAGTATATGCTGTTTGCAAATTAGATGAGAAAGAGGAAAAAAAACATTGTTAAGGGGATGAAAAATTATGTTCTGAGTTGGAGGAAGAATTTGAAAAAGCATTTTAGGCGTTGACAGACATGAAGTCTGGTGAAAATAATATAATGCTACTATAGAGTTTGTGATGCCAATCATGCAATTTATTACAATAATTTCTTCTCAGTCAATTCTGTCCAAAGACAGACAGGTAATTTATGGCATCAGTAGTTTTGGGAGGTACTAGGTGCTGACTTAGTGGGATTAATCACAGTTATACATTTTTAAAGACAATGTTAGCTGCTATTATTTCTTGCCATTGCTCTTCTTTCTTGCACACAAAATGTGTTTGAAAGTTAATGTAGTTGTAAAAGGGAAAGGGAAGCATGTATGTCATCAGCCAAGTTATATTGTCTATGACAACATAGCTATTGATTAAATTGGCTCAGCCTCTGTTTTATAAAGGAAACATTATTTTTTCTACCCGTCCCAATTCAGAAAGCATGTAATGAATGTGATGCTGGTGACATAAAACATGCTTGCATCTCAACATGCAAACTACGTTGACTGCAAATGAGCAAGCTATGGACATATAATTTACAACTCACAAATGTGTAATATAAGTCATTCCAGGTTGTAGATTTGTTGGGATTTGTGATTTGTCACTGCTTTTCTGTCTCATAGCTGGATCCAAATTAATGATAGACTGGCACAGGATTTACGAGTCTCCTCACAGGAATGTTATGGCTCCAGATATATTAAAGATGGAAAAACCTGCCTGCGTTCACTGATGATCTGTTCCCTTTTTATACAGCAATGTATGTTTGCTTTATGAAACTGCCAACAGCGTTAAAGCTGCTTCATGCATTTTTGGTTAGAGTGTTAGAGTCAGCTTGTAAAACTGAAAAAAATGAAAGACAATAAAAAGCATTTCACCTAGAATCTCAGGAGACTTAGGTGAGAAAAAACAAGATGGTGGCTTTCTAGGTGAAATTACACAGTATTCTTGGATGGGAGTGTGTGTGGGAGGATTTGCTCCCCTGGCTGACATAGTGATCTATTGAGAGAAAAGAATCTGATATTAAAAAAAAATTGGTGGGGGAGTTAAAGCTGTGCATACTGTGAACATGTCTAATTTTCTTATGTTTGATAAATTTTTCGTTTGGAAGAGTAAGCAGGCAATTATATTTTATTTTGCAGATTAATTACTTCAGGGCACTTGGGCCATGTGATTTCTCTTTCTCACTTGCTGTTCTATCATTCAAAAATGTGAGGGTGGGAAAAAAGTGGGGGAAGAAGAGGGAAAGGCACAAGATACGGATTTAGGTTCCTGTAGCAGAAGCGTTGGAAGGCCGGTGCTACCAAAGGCCTGGACATGCGGACCAGGATATTCCGTTATTTTGCCTAGGACACTTTGTCTTGGATATTTCAAAAGGTGATGAGAACCAACCCTAACCATGATTATAGGTATTGCCTACCCCTGGCCTGGATTTTGCTGTGGTGATAAATAGTAAGAGGGCTATCGCTAAGGCACCTGTCTCAACCCATTTAGAGTCAAGGTGCTTTGTTTTGATACCAGAGGTGAAATTAAGACACAAACAATATCAGATGTCACAACAGCACAACCTTTTATTGACTAACAACCACTGGAGAATGATAGGAAAGAAAGATAAGGAAATGAGAAAGCAAAGCAATAAAATGTTTAAGATAAATATTTAAGTAAAATGTTTAAGAATAGGTACCACCACAGATCCAGCGACATCTCGCCTGTTTCGATTCGGTGGGGAAGATATCCAAAGAATAGTTGTTCATGGTGGCATTATATAGTGTCCCAAGAACTGCTTTGCCCATTCTCCTCCTGTTTAGCGCATGTGCATGAGGGTCGCCAGGAGCAATCTTCACCCCCCGCCAGCGTAACCTCTGTTGGTGGAGCATGCAAAGGTGTCTGGAGGGCCCATTTTTGCAGACGTAATATGACTGCGCACCTTTGGGTTTTTGCAGATGTAGTGGTTGAGCTGGGCCCTGTAGTTGTTTAGGACTTGTCAGTAGTCGAGTTGAGCTCCTGGCTTATCAGTGGTCCAAGCTTGCAAACAGTAGTCTTGAATTTTCTACGGGGGAATTTCATCAAGCTTGAGACAAAGTTTTTAACACAGTCTCTTGCAGCACCTCGGTGGGGTCATAGAGTGTTACCCATCATAAGTATCACTGGCAGGGGTTTAAAAGTTTGCTTTTGGGTTTGTGCCGCACACCTTTAACATCTTCTGTGCAGAATAAGAGGAGTCTGTTCCCTCATATAGCTTCCTAGTGAAATTGGATTGCTACAGAGATTCCTTAGAAAAACCTGTCATGTAGAAGATAATGTATGAATGAGGAAATGTAATTGTTTAATGTGAGACAACTGTAAAAACTAAGAGAAAATCATGAACCAGATTTGAAACACCATAAAGTACCTGATTTATACATATCTTCACTTTGGAACCTCATTTCTTGTAGATCCCAGTTGTTCCGTCAGAAGAAGAGGAAGATTTCAAAATTTACACATATTTCATTTAGTTAGTGCCAATTAAATATGGCAAAAAAATAAAAAGCCTTAATCTTAGCATAATTTGCGTAACGTTTCAGTCGTAATTTATTGCTACTCTTTCTTGAATATTGTTAAGCCAGAAAAGCAGGGTGATTTCATGGGAATAAAGCCTTCAGGAAATCAGAATAATTTATTTTAATGAAAAGAGCTTTGCATGATCTTTCACAAAACTATGGTCTGGAACTGTTCCTCTTAGAAAGAAAAACTAGAAGATGGAAAGATTAAAAGATAGAAAAATGTTATTATTAGTGGCTTGTCTTGCACTTAGTGGGACTCAGGAAAACTTAAAAGTGAGAAGTACCTAGGGCTTTGTGAGAAAAGTATGTGGAGAAGCAAGAAAAGGTGAGAGAAGAGGGAGAAAAGGAGACAAGAAACTGTTATTCTGTGGCCTAATTACTTTAAATACTGGTGATTCTAACTATCATCTAAGGTTTCCAAGCAGCTAATTTAACAGTTAAAAAATGGTAGATCCTTTCCTATTAATTTCTACAATCATATCATGTTAAATTAAAGACTTTAAAAAGAATGAACCTTGTTTGCGGTATTTAATTCATGAAATGTGCTACACACGAAGCAAACGTTGAGAAATGTTACCTTTTCCAAAATATATGCTGGCTAGGGACTTTGTTTCTGTGCTTTATTTCCTTTTTTTTTGTTTGTTTTAGTAGTTTTTATAAATTATTGATGTTCTAAAGTCGAATGGTGTAGCACTAATGAATAATCTGGGTTTCTTAAAGATTTTAATCTGTATAACAAAAGAAATAGCAGCCTTTAATTTTGCATTAACTTAATCCTACTTGGGAGCATCTCAAGAAATTTTGGAGTTCTTTGAACTAAAATTTGGACAGCTCAGAGACACAAATAATGTTGTTATTATTATTATTATTGTTCAGAAATTTTATGTAGAGAAGCAAAAGAAAACCAACAAACTAAAACCTGGGAAATTAAATGTTTTATTTTTTTTTAAACTTCTGCCTCCACAGTTGGAGTTGAATTTCTTCACCAGATATTCATTTTGCAGTAATGATTTGGTTTTTGGTTATAATTTGCTCTAGGGAGAAGCTTTTGTTTTGTCACGGAAATAGAAATAAAGCATAATCTGTGCTGTTGGAATAGTTTAATGGCTCTGACTCTGCCTTGGTCTCACACAGATTTTATTCTATTTATTCTAACAGAAGACTAGAATAAGATCACAGTGATAATTATTACTCAGTGGGCGAAATATGACAGTATTTCAGAGACGTGATTAAGAGCTGTTTGATAAATGAGTTGCTTTTTGGGAAAGTGTAGGCTGCACTTGTAATTACTACCAAATAACATTTTTTCCTGGTAGTTGATTAATTTTTTTAAAAGAAACATTTTAAAATATTTTTGAAAGTCAGATTGTCTCGTTGTGACAGTTACGTGGCAGCACAGGAGATGTCTTTTCCCCTTTTTGGAGAAGCTTGACATGCCATTCTGCCGCTTAGGTTAGGAATTTGACATGGCATAATGCTTCAGGTTAACATTTCACTGGTTTCTATGAAATTACATATGATGAACTGCGATCACCCTACTCATTGCACTGCACAGCTAGAATATTGTTTTTAAAGGCATTTACCAACTCCCTCGTGCAGTTTTGGAGATAAAAGCAGATTCTTTTTTGAAAATAATTTATCTGAGAGAGTTGAGGTGTCTTAGGAATGAATGATAATGTTCACAGCATTTGATTCTTATTTTCATCAGTCACATGAAATACTGTAAAGCTAAATATTTATACATACAGACGTTTCAAGGCAAAGATTAGTTAAGATGCTGGCAGGTTCCTCTGTCTTTGAATTTCAGGTCAAAGACAGTGTCTAATATATTGTTGCTGTGTATTCATCATTATGAAATATAAATCATGCATGGTGACACAAGTAGAAATAGTGAATGTTTTGTCCTAAAAGGATGTGCAAAAACATCCTTAAAAGACATAATCATTAATTAATTAAACAGTTTATAATGAAGTGATTTTCACAAGCAATGTATATTTGTCTGAGTCAGGCTTTTCATGTCTGTGACAGATGGGTCCCATTGAATTGGTCAAAAATTGGACGGTTTTGATGTGGGAAAAGGTGAGATAGAAGCTAAATGCATCAAAAATTTTGCAAAAATATATGAAACTGTTAAATTCTGTTTTCTTTCCCCTATGATGGTGTATTTGTAATTAAATTATTTCACAGCTGTACTGTGAAAGACCTGTTTGCTTTACTTGATGGTGTAGCTTGTAGAATTTAGATGATAAGTGGAATATTTATCTTTTCTTTAATGAAGTTCAGCTTTCCATGGTTACAACAAAACCCACATGCTTAGAATTCTCAAAAAATAGTGAGGGCAAAGAATCCTATTTGTTCTTACATGGTTTTATCTTGGGATTTCTAACTCAATTTTAGAATACTTTTTTTTGTCTTCTGTTTCATGATTTTTTGCCTGAGCCCCACTAGAAATCATAGTCAAAATCATTCCAGAGTGTGGGAAGAATGACCCTTATTGTATCTATGAAAATGTGAGATGAAGCAGGAAAATTCATCTTGTCATAAAGTTTCAAATTTAGATCAGAGTTCCTAGGAACCTTATTCATACAAAACATAGTGAAGAAGCCCCTCAAAAACATCTTACAGACATGTTGAAAGGGGAGAGAAAGAGTGAATGCTCTTGCAGCTCAGATGTTGACACCTGATCACTTGAGCAGGAAAGGAATATGACAATGATGTTTATATGCCACTCTTTTAACCACTTGTCCAACTTTCTCTACCTCAGATAGAAAAAATATAGAATTCCATTTCTAAACAGAATGAAAGAATGAAAAAAGAAAGATGAGAGAAATGCAGAAGTAGAATTTTCTGCCTGATGAAGCCATTTTTCATAATTTTGTATCTCATCTGGTAATGAAGAAGGGATTAATGTTCCACAGAATGGATGACAAGTTTGATGCACAAACACACGCGGATGCAGTGATTGGTGAGTTCTCACAGAAGTGACTTGTGTATGTGGAACTGTTCCACCAAGTTTGCTTAAATTTGATCTTGTTATTGAATTATTACTAATCAGAAATACCAGCTGGTACTCTAAAATGGTATAATTTATTTTTCTAACCAAAAAAGTGCTTTTTTCCACCATTTCTTTTCCCTCTTTTTTATTCTTCTTTCTCTTCCCTCTTCTTTTCCTTTTCTTTCCCGTATAAACATAACCTCTTTGGGGGTCTATCCCTAGTCCTTTCAGTGCCACATTACTCTATGGTAACCAGAAAGCTCACTGCAGCTCATTTCTCCTGAATTGTGAGCAAGGTGTATAATTCCTGGACATGAGTGTTTTGAGAGCCATCAAACAATTAAATACCTTTAATCGCTGACAGCGGTACAGTTTTTCCAAGAGATCTAGTTGAAATATTTATTTGCCTCTGACATTGGTTAATATAAGAACTTCATACTTCCTTAGAGCCCTTCCACAGCTCCCTTGTGACCACATTTTGAGCAACAGTTGAGATGTTTCTCTCAAAAATCTTAATTTTAGAAACATTTATGTGGAAAATGTGAGTGTAGAAGTGTACATACTCCACATGCAGATCTACGTGGACTGAGTAAAGGGAACTATTTTGACTGGCAGATCCAGATGGCTTGCAGAGATAAAGCTCTTCATTTTCACTGGAGAACAAAGGCAGAATGAGTTAGGACTGATGGATATTAGACTTCAGACATAAAGCTATATCTTGTAACAGAATGTCTTGACATTTTTAGAGCAGAGTTTCTGATGGGGAAGCACAGACTGGCAGTGAAGTGTGCACACATCTCCTGATAGGGTGTAGAGTACCTTTTAGGTTGTGAGTTTTGTGCTGTGATGAGGTGCTAATTGGTTCTGAAGTAGGGATTGACTGATCTGAGCTATCCTCCTCCAGTGGTCTCTAACCTAGTCTGAAGAGATTCAAGAGCTCAGAAAGAAATGAAAGCAGAGGAATGTGTATTAGAGTTTCATTAGTTTCTCTTTGCTAGTAGCTCTCCTTTATGATTTAAGTTTTGAGACAGCTGCAGAAGGATCTTAAAGCATATCTGTGTGAGTTTTGACATACTCGCTTAAAGAGATGTGATCTAGAATGGTAAGGACAAAGAACCTGTAAGTAGCAGCTTAGTGAATCACAGTTAAAGGCTGTGCGTGAATTCCTTTCTGTATAATGTCCTAAAGGAAGGAAAATATTCTCAAACCTTCAGCTAAAGCTTGAGGAAACAAAATCAACTGTCACTCAGTCTACTAGGCTGTTCATTTGGAGATAGAGCAGGTATTGTTGTGTTGTGTTGTGTGTAGCCTGACACTGAAGCAGCAGACAAATAGGCCAACTCTTTCAGCCTTTTTCATTTTGTTTTGAAATGATCCATCTTGAATTTTAAACTTTATTGTTCAATGGATTCCTGTTAATCCCAGTGGACATGGCTTCACTGGACATTTTATGACATTTTAGGGAATGTTTTATGGTGTGACTAATATGTGAATAATAATATTTTTTTGTTGTTAGCTACTGATATTATTTTCTAATACTATTAGACTTTTTTCCTCCCTTTTCCTTCTGTCTGTACACATGTATGTTTGGTTCTGTTTATTTAAAAAATAGTATTTTTATAAAGATATTTCACACCAAGAATTTTTATATGGTGTTGTTTGGGAGTGTCATGGGCCTAGGTATATTACAGGAATAAGACTTGCTGTGAATTTTTTGCTCTTTTCAGGGCAATTGGGAAATAGCATTAGAAATAATGCTTGTTTCAGGGCTGGGTGCACTTTCTTTTTCTTATAATAATTCTAGCCATTTTACGCTAATTGTGCATCACTATTTCAGAATTGAAAAATCGTAACTATACACCGTCATTTCAGAATTGAAAAATAATGAATACACAAAAGGTGAGAAAATTAGATACTTAGAAAGTCCTTGTTATTTTAACTATATTTGTTCATCTATCTCTAATGTAAATGTTTGAAATGCCAACTGCTATCAGTTCCTGAAGAGAGCCAAAAAGTTTATGATTATACAGGAAAAAGTGCTGCGAACTGGCAGGGAAGGGAGGAAAAAAACCTGAATCTTCCTCTGTGTTAAAAAAAGAAGTCTACACCACTATTGAAACCTATTTGTAATAATAGTTAATGCTGGCGTCTAAAGCTTATGTTGCTCCTGAGTGAACATGCCACAGATTGTGCCTGGTGAAGAGCAGGCGATGCAGCATTTTATTATCTTTCTGTGACCCATTATTGCTTGATTTCAGTACACAAAGTTGTAATGAAATATACACCGTGTGGACTCAAGAAGAAAGACAAAGCATTGAAAGTCAAACGAGACAAGAAGAACTTATAACTGCAGAGGTATTAGAAGTCCTTTGCAGTGAAGGAAAATAAGTGAGAAAAAAAAAACCTATGGGAGATGAAGGTATTAAAGAAATTCCTGATATTGGAATGAAAGAGCCTCGCAAAGGGAGCATAGGCAGGACTGCTCCCTGCACTTTTGCAGCAGCAGCCGTTTGCTGACTGGTTTGCGATACTCGTGAGGCTACACCATGTGGTCGTAACTATAGCTGTTGTGGGGAACAGTCCTCTCAAAAGAACTGAATTCAGAGTCTTTGCAAGTCGACACAAAGATTTCTTGCTCTTGATTGATGTCCATTTATGTTTGAGTATTCAGCCTGTATTTGGAAGAGTTCCATTGTCTGATGAGGTTTATGAAGTTTAAGGACATCAGGGTTTAGCATTGCTTCATCTCATGAACTGAATAGAAGGCTAGAAAAAGCAAAGCAAGGAAGGCACGTTTTTCCCCCTAATCCTGATGCAGACTTCCCCACTGTGGCACAGAACAAATCATTTAGCACGTGTCAAGTAACCATTATGGTATTACTTTCTTGTCTAATTCACAGGGTTTTTATGAGTACTATTCAAATAGTCTTTTAAAATTATTTCCTGGAGTATGGTTCTTTGTAAAAGAAAATAATATATTATTCATTACTCTTCTGTGTCTGTCCTGCTCAGTGGGTGTAAAAGCATCTGCCAGTCTGCCTTGTGTTACAGATGGCCTCTGATCACAGAAAGGGACAGGCGAAGGCACAGTTAGCCAGATCGCTTTTTTTTTTTATTTAATTTATTATAGATAGATGTTTCTTGTTCCAGATTTTTACACTGAGTTCTCCTCTGTGGCCTGGAGGAAAGATCTTGGCATCTTCTCTTTCTAGGGACCCTCCAGCCGCCATGTGTCTGAACCTGATGCTCGAATCATGGTAGATAAAGGTCAAACTCAGATACTCTCATCCCGTCTCAGAGCCAAGGTGTGCAACACTTGTGACTATATTTTGCCTTGGATTTTAAAACTTTCTGCTTGTGTAATGAGTCCGAATGTTTTGGAGAAATTCAGGATTTGAAATGTAATGGCCATTTTTCAGAGTAGCTGATTTTCTGTGGAATAACTACACAAAGTTTGCTGGATATTCAGTGGCTCTGTCAGCAACCTACAGTGCCCTCTGAGAGCTGTGGAAAAATCTGCCCACACCATTAAGGTACCTGAATGGGATCTCTAGTAGCTTGAAATGCTAGAATTACAGACTATAAGAAAGATGCATCATTCCTTACAGAACACTGTGTTACTCCCTTGGTGTTTTGGAATAATAACGTTAATAGCTGCTGCAGAACCCAGCTATGTGAAAGCTGTGGTTTCAGCATTAATTGTGGTTAAACAAAGAATTTTAGTGTAAACCATTGAGAGTTTTCTTCAGTAAATTACACTCAGGAGCTATATATCTCTTTAGTTCTCCCTGGCTACTGGCAGACAACTGACTTCCCATCTGCTGCTTTCCATGGATGAAGGCAGCTCTCAGTTTCTAGGAAGCTAAATAAGGCTTTTGGCGAAATTGTTGTAAACTGCAGAAGAGATCTTAAATGGCTACACAGGGGAGCTGCTAAAGCATCATCAAAGTTTGTTAAAGAATAGACAGAAAGTCCAGAAGGTTAGTGTTGTCAGCCATCCTTAAATCTGAATAATTACAAGTAATGAATGAAGAAAAATAACTGCTCAAGATTCATAAGCAGAGTAATTCAGTTATGCACAAGGTCAGTTTTTTGTGTGCAGATTGATAATCTCATTTTCCAAGTGTTCACAGTTGCAGTGAACTAAGAGGGAACTAAGGAACTGAAAAGCACCATGACCTTGCCAATCCAACTGAGCATAAGATTTTTTTTTCAATGCACCACCCTCATATTAAAGAACTTTTTCCTAACATCTAACCTAAATCTACCCTGCTCTAGTTTAAAACCATTGCCCCTTGTCCTATTGCTGCATGTCCTTGTACACAGTCCCTCCTCAGCTTTCCTGTATGTCCCCTTCAGGTACTGGAAAGCCACTATTAGGTCTCCCTGGAGCCTTCTCTTCTCCAGGCTGAACAACTCCAACTCAGCCTGTCCTTGTAGGAGAGGTGCTCTAGCTCTTTGATCTTTTTTGTGGCCCTCCTCTGGACCCACACCAACATGTCTATATCTTTCTTGTGTTGAGGGCTTCACAGCTGGACGCAGTACCAGAACAGAGCAGAGGGGTGGAATTGTCTGTCTCAACCGGCTGGCCATGTTCCTTTTGAGGCAGCCCAGGATGCGATTGGCTTCCTGGGCTGTGCACACATTGGTGGCTCATATCCAGCTTTTTATCCACCAGTACCCTAAAGTCCTTCTCTGCAGGGCTGCTTTCTATCACTTCATCCTCCAGCCTGTATTGATACTGGGGGGCTTGCCCAAACCCAGGGGCAGGACCTTGCACTTCGCCCTGTGGAGCG
>NW_009726564.1:0-11443 GCF_000703405.1 Apaloderma vittatum | reverse complement strand
CACATGGGCCCACTTACCCAGCTTGTCCAGGTCTCTTTGAATGACATCCTGTCCCTCAGGCATGTCAACCACACAGCTCAGCTTGGTGTCATCTGCAAGCTTGCTTCCTTTTCCTTGAAAGCATTGCAAAGTTCTTTTTCCATTTTCCATTTTTTCCTTTTCCCTTTCTCCTTTTTCCTCTTTCCTTTCTCCTTTCTCCTTTCTCCTTCTTCCTCCTTCCTTTTTCCTCTTTCCTTTTTCTTTTTTCATTTTTTATTTTTACTTTTCTCTTTTCCCTTTTTTCCTTTACCTTTCTGTGTTACTTCTAGCAGCTGTATTTCTTTTTAATACACTTCTGATATTTTTCCATAACAGTCCCACAGGCTGGCAACAGGGTAAGGAAGAACCTTCTCTAGAGAAACAATGGACACCTCTGCCTTTGCTTAGTGATATATGTGAAGAAACATGAGATCCACAAAAAATATGAAATTATTTCATACTGATTTAAAAACATTTATTTAAATTGTTTCCTGATTTCCAGTT
This sequence comes from Apaloderma vittatum, assembly GCF_000703405.1. Classification (NCBI taxonomy): domain Eukaryota; kingdom Metazoa; phylum Chordata; class Aves; order Trogoniformes; family Trogonidae; genus Apaloderma; species Apaloderma vittatum. The sequence continues at coordinate 10,921 of NW_009726564.1, read as the reverse complement.
TTGATACAAACTCAAATGTTGTCTGAGCTATATTTAAAGACTGGGTGCCTACCTCAGAAAACTTATGAATTATTTTTTGATAAAATTATCTGTTTTTTTAAAAAAATTCAATGCAGTAAACCCCCTGGAAATACATGGCAATTTAAACCAAAATGCCTGTGGATTTGGAGAAATGCACTTATACATTTTTATTTTGTTTATGTTTCTTTTAAACTTCTAGAGGCCACATTCCATTGTAGATATGGTTGAAGGAAATGAGAAGTTAGGCTTTGCCTTTGACAAAAATGTGTAAATCCACAGATGGATATGGAAAATTGTTGGTATTTTTTCCAGTGTAATCAAGTATTATTTTTTTTTCATGGCTGTATAAGAAAGCAGTAGACTTTCAGTTATCCCAAATGACTACTCCTGGGAATTATCTTTCTTCTACTGAAAGAGACGGGGACCTTTCCTCCCACAGACTCTGTTAGATGTGGAAATTACTGAATTATATGCATGTGTTGGCAGAACTGCAGGAAAAGAAGGCCTTGACAAGTTATCTTCCCATCCTTAGTCATTTCAGCTTGTGCCTAACTTTGTTCACATGACTAATTGCATTCAATGTTATAAAACATTTGCATCCCCAGGACTTCATTAGGTATTTGTTTATATTTCCATATTATTATGAAGAAACACTGTCAGCTACTTTGCATTTCCCTTAAATTCTGCCATGAAAATCTATTTTGTTTGAAGGTCGCTAGTAGAACTTGTACAAAATTTTGAACTCTAAACAATAAACAGCATGAATACTCACAAAATGATTTATGCCATCTAAAATTCCCATGGCATTGACCAATAAGCCACATAAAGGTACACAAAAATGATTTATGTCTCTTAAGTTCCCCCTGGTAAAAGAATAAGAAAGAAAAATGGAAAATTCAGGCACTTCCCCTGGAGTATAGATGTTCAGTAGAGCAAGAAGGAACATGGTCAACTTTGAAAATGTTTCTGTTTTGAATTGGTGAAAGAATTTCTTTTTCACTTTCTTACAGACACACACTTTTCTGAATATAAGTCTTTAAGTTACAGTTGTTAAACAAACTGTTACCTCCTTCTAGCTATCACAGACATCAGTGAAAGTTTGCAGGTAAAAGAAAGTAAATGTGTGTCAGCCATTCACAGGACTTATAATTCCCTCCTTAGCTTCATCTAAAACAAAGCAATAACATTTCAAGAAACATTTATGCTGTTTTGCATTTCTGAAATTGTCTCCAAGGTACACACAATTTAGTCCTGAATATAGCAAATTTGGGAATCTCTTCCCTATTTCATTATGTTTTAATCTAGAGTCACATTAGAATACACTAGTTAAAATTAAAGTTAAGAATATAGCCGAGAATTTAAATACAATCCTTTAGGAGTTGAAACAAATTATCCATTTTTAGCTGTTTTATCACATTGTGACTATTCCTGCAAGTCATTGAATAATCTTCCTGCTAACATTTTTTCACAAAATTATTTTTTTTTTAATTGCAGTTTTTGCTACTTTCACATTTTTCCAGAGGGATACTATCAAGAAGAGTTCCCTTTTAATTCCTTGTGTGTGTTCATAAAGAGAATCTAACCTGTCAGTTATGGAAAGAGAATTGTCTCATAAATAAAATGCCATCTATTTTGGTAATTCACAGCTAGGTCCTTTGGAATACAGACAGTAATGCTCCTGAATGGGAGTCCAGTTTTCACTTTTCTATTCTGCTCCAGTCTCCATTTGAATAAAAATCAGAACACTGACAATATCAGGTCCTCACACCTCAGAGAACATGCCTGAAACTTGTGGTCTAAATCAGGATATGACTGAAATCTCCCTAGGATTTCAGTGTTATGCTACAGACACAGATATGAGAATCAAGCTGTGTATCCAAGTTTACTTGAACTTTGAAGTAAGTCTCATCTAGGGTGAGATACTCTTTAAACCTTGGTCATGCATTTTTTTCTCTACGACTTGCTTGATGCAAAATGTGGCATCCAAAGCATGATAATTATTCCAGAAGTTTTGTATTTGCTTCTGTCTCTGCTCTGTAATTCAGGCTTATTTTAAGAATTAGTGTTTTGCATTTGGGATGGGGTGGGTTGTTTTTTTTTTTTTGGTTGGTTTTTGTTTTAAATATCATTATCATTTGGGGAAATACAGCTGTATTGTATCCACCAGTTGAACATGAGCCAGCAGTGTGCCCAGGTGGCCCGGAAGGCCAATGGCATCCTGGCTTGTGTCAGGAACAGTGTGGCCAGCAGGAGCAGGGATGTGATTTTGCCCCGTGCTCAGCACTGGGAAGGTCTCACCTGGAGCCCTGTGTGCAGGGCTGGGCCCCTCACTGCAAGAAAGACACTGAGGGGCAAGAAAGACGCGGAGGGGATGGAGCGGGTCCAGAGGAGAGCAACGAGGCTGGGGAAGGGACTGGAGGGAAAGTCCTGTGAGGAGAGGCTGAGGGAGCTGGGGGTGTTTAACCTGGAGAAGAGGAGACTCAGGGGGGACCTTATCACTCTCTACAACTGCCTGAAGGGAGGGTGTAGTCAGGTGGGGGTCGGGCTCTTCTCCCGAGCAACAAGTGACAGGACTAGATGGCCTGAAACTGCACCAAGGGTGGTTTAGGTTGGATCTCAGGAAGCATTTCCTCACAGAGAGGGTGCTCAGGCACTGGGATGCACTGCCCAGGGAAGTGCTGGAGTCACCGTCCCTGGAGGTGTTTAAGGAGAGGCTGGATGTGGCACTTAGTGCCGTGGTCTGGCCAAGGTGGTGGTGTTGGGGCATAGGCTGGACTTGATGATCTCAGAGGCCTTGTCCAGCCTCAACAATTCTGTGATTCTCTGATTTTCAGAGATAGGTGAAGACTTGTGCAAGCTTCTCAGTGATCAGAGATCAAAGTCAATCTCAAAGGTCAACACTTTTTATGCAGGTATTTGGACTCCTGTGTAGGGTTACTGATGTCAGTAGAGCTATACAAATGAGCACCAAGTATGGATCTGTTTTTTTTCCTTTAATCAGTATTTCTAAGAGATGATGTGTTAACAGAATATTATTAAACATTAGTCTTTTCAAGTACTCATTAGCTTTCCACCAGAAAGAGAACTTTTCATAGCACAATGAATAATACACCTGCTTTTAGCAGTAATTGCTTTGGTGCTGTGTGCATATGAGAATGAGGTGTACCAGCCTACCAGAATATAAATGGGGTGAGATGCATGGGGCACCTGCTATGGTGTGAAGTTGTAATTAATAACCAGCAAACTCTTGCTGAGTATTAGGTTGGGCAAGGTGAGCACTAATCTAGGTTCATGACTGATAGCAGACAGTCACTGAAATAAATTCTTAGCAAGAATGCCATTGAAAGTGTATCTGAAATGAAAATTCTGTATTGTTTGATCAACTTAATTTTAACAGTTTATAAACTGCCTTTAATTAGTTTTCACAGTTTAGGTGAACAAAAAATGGTGGGCACCTTAACAGCAAGTGAAGCTTGCAAAACATCACCCTGGATCTGACTGAACGTGAATCATTGGCTATATGGATTGCGTCTTGAGATTATTTTTTTTCTCTTTCTTCCCCTAGGAGCATTCTACAAGGTACTAGTAACTACTTTAGGCAGGTTACAGAACAAGATGGATGAATTGCCAGATTTAGTTTGGAAATTCCTATATAGCAATCAGTCCCTCTCCCTCTCAACACCAACAATGTTCCTTTTTAGCTTAGTTATTTAAGAAAAAAAAAGTCTGTTTACATTTAGAGAAACTATAAATTTCCATTTAAATTATTTTAAAATTGTTAGAATACTGAATTGTTAAATTTTTCACCAGGTATTAACTACTTCAATAACTTCTTGCTAATACTCATAACAGCTTTCAGCTATTACATAGATGTTCAGTGCCTACTATACGTTAAATCTGTATAAGTGAGTTTAAATTGTTTTCCGTGATCATCTTAATCTGTGGAAATTTGATCCAGCCGGTTGTAGCTTAAAATTGTTGTATTTTGCCTGCCTGCAAGAAAAAAACTGAATTCTGCTACCAAAATCAAAGTCAATTTAGTAATTTTTTCAGTATTAGAAATTGAGTATTCTTATCCTGTACAAAATGATTTATAAGTAGTCAATAAATAAATAGATTAGGCTGTCCAATAGGCTAGGCATCCCCTTTGTAACATGATTATTAGATTTATTAATATTGAGAGGCAATAGAAACAAGAATTTAGTGAATGGAAATAGTTGGAATAAAACATGTAATGACTATCTGAAATTTGTGGCCACAGACTATAATAACAAGGTTATGAATTGTAACTAAAAAAGATGAGTTACATTTAGAATATGTTGTCAAATGTTTTTCCAAAACAAGGAGCTCTGTAAAAGAACGGAAGTTTCGAGGTTTAGAGCTTGGAGTGTTGCCTGACTTTGTGACTAGGAAGGAATGCGCTGCTGAGCTGTTCTAGGTTATTTCCTGTTAAATAGCCAGTGTTCACTTTCAGATGAAGTTCCTGTACAAAATCAGTCCTTAGCTGAGAAGAAACACCAATACCTTTGGTCTGAAAAACACAGAAACGGAAGGAGCATTTGGAGTTAAGAGTCCAGTCTCCCTAGTTTTGTTGACAACTCATACCTATAATTTCCATCATAACTTTATTATTTAGATTAAGTAAAGTTTCCCAGCCTCCTGTATTTAAATCTTGAAATTTCGTGACATCTGAGCGAGATAACTCTGCACCAGTAAGAGGATCACGTAGGGCGACACTGGAGATCAGCTAGAGCTACATTTGTTTTAACCCTCAGCCAGCCAGTTGTCTGACAGCTATTAGCAATTAGCAAATACTAAATAAATAAATAAATAAAAATTCTATAATTACCTTATTTTTCATGCAGCATTTATACTCACAAATTGCTAACCAAGCAGCATTCAAACACAGCACAATTCCCTGTTGTGAGACATCAGAATCTATTCCTCCTTGACTAGATATTTTCCTTTAACCCTAAACCTGCTAAAGCTGAAGAATAAGAACAATGTCTCAAACTGCTCTGCATGTGTTACATCAACTGTGTTATATATCCAGTTGTCCCCGCTGCATGCTTTGAATGCTGGTCTATCCTCTGGCTTTTTCACAAGCAGGTTTAATGTGAAATGCATAGGTTTATTCCAGTAATGGCTACGTGGTGGGTCAAATTAGATGAGGCAGTTTTAGACCACCTCACAGCTTGGCGCTACACCCAAGTATCTCACCATTGCCTCTCCTCTCCCAAACATATCCTCCACCATTGTCTTCCCATTGGCTTAACCACATTAACTCACTGGCCTAGAAAAAAAAGTAAATAATTGGCTTTTATGTTCCAGTAGGTTGGGAGATTTTATCAGCCTGCAAATGAGTGTGATGAATGGTGACACCTAAAGGTGTACAGAAGACGGGGTTGTAATCACTGGCATCACTAGCCAAGTGATGGAGGAAGTCTAAAGAAAAGGCTTCCGAATTGTTAGTGTGCTTAGTAGTCTCCAACAATTTTGCTCTGAGAGGAGGCAGCCTTAAATGCCTGCTGTGCTCTGAGACTTAGAAAAAAAATTCTCAGGGAGGTTAGGGCAAGAGTGCTTGCTACCCCTCAACTATAGACATAATGGAGCTGAAGACCAGCATGTCTCAAAATGATGTATATATGTCTGTGTTCACAAGGTGTATTGTAGCACCTGTTACCTATTTTGCTAATCAGACCATGTTAGAAGTGTATTTTTCCTCTATTACACAGAAAAAAAACCCCCAATATATACTTAGAAAACAAAAATCCAGCCTTCTCAAGATTTGTTCTTTTTTAAATTGAAATTCTGGAAATCTGTGTACAATGCATGCAATTTTTATACAAATTTAAATATGTTTCTTCACTAGTTCCCTCTCACCTGTTTTTCTTGGCTATTAAGAGAATACTTTGAGGTTGAGATTACATTTATTTTGGTTTGGTTCCTTAGAAAAAGATTATTTCTTGTTTACCTGAAATTCTAAATTTAGAGCACCTGATGTTACACAATTGTGTACACAATAAATAGAGCAAGCAGTTTGCTCAGTTACTCTTCTTTTATGTGCCTTTCTTTCCATTATCTGTAGCAGGATCCTAGATTCCTCCCTTGGCCACTTCACTTTTTGTGCCTAACATTAAGTGAGATGCTGGTAGACCTTTGTATTCAACCTGTGCTTTGACTAACAATTATGGCTATTAAGATTATATCTTTGAGTTACAGCTGTCACTTTTACCTTGATTACATCCTCTTGCAATCATTTAAAACAGTTTTATTAAAGCTGTATTCATATATACGTATACTCTTGAATAAATTGTCTTGAATACACTTAAAGTATAATTTTTCTAATCCTGCTGTTACAGAGTGTAGAAAAGGTTAAACTTGGTTGTGGACTGAAATGTACATCTGAGCTTTAAAAGGAATTTAGTTTTACAACACAAGTAAAATGTAACTCTTGGAAACAAAAGAAAAGTAAACCACAGTCCAGCTTCCTGGGCATATAAAAAAGAGCTGAGAAGACCTAAACCATCTAAATCTTTGAGTACATTGACAGAACCTGTGTATAACCTTGGCAAACAACAGGACATAAAACCAGATATCTGGTAGTTACCTAGGGTCACAGGTATTTTCTGATGTTCAGTAGATCCTCAAATAGTTCTTGTATCTTCTGCTCGGTCCTTTGAATAGAATCAGGCCTGGAGGTGTGTTCCTGTGGTCATTAAAGGACTGCGAGTGGGAAGTTAGGGACCTCAGAAGGGAAGCAGGCAACGACTATATGGTAAAAAGAAGTACTGAAAACAGGGATATATATTTAGGGCCTCTCAGTGTTCATGTTCATGAACACTCTTCGGAATTAATTTACTGAACCATTTCAAAACATACAGGTTAATAAGATGAGGAAATAGGGAATAAAGCAACACTGGCGTATGATGTTGCTTTCCTCTCCATTTTATGCAAGAGTACAGTATGTATCTTCTGCCCAGCCTGAAAGACTCTCAGTACCTTTTTCCGAGAAATGAACAGTTGTAAAACAGTTGAATTAAGTTGTTATCTTTTGTACAAAATAGTAAAAAAACCCACTGAGCCCAAAAAAGCAAGAGCTTGCTATGCACTGAGTCTGAGCACTGCTTTAGGAAGGGGAATGATCCTAGAGGCAAGGATTATGTAAATTGTTGGTCTGTCATTATTAAGTGAATGTCTCAGTTTTGGGGCTAGTCAGCTGTGTTTGATCCCTCTGATCTTGTTAATAATATATGTCTTCCATAAAGTATTGTGACAGTACCATACTCTTCCCCTTGATATTTTTCCTAAGTCACCCACAGGCTGGTGATTACGCCATTCTTTGGAGCTGTTAGGCTCTTGCATCTCCTAGGTATCTGCTTCCCACCATCACACTTTGTAATTAGCCTAGGTTTACTAGATTAGCTATCCAGAAAATTTCATTTTATGCCATCCGTGGGCTGAAGAAATTCAAGTTCTGTGTTTCCCTTCTAAAAATGTCCTAATCACAAACTTATAAGCTAAATCGGTATAGGAATGTTTCTCACTTTCACTGATAAAGTTTGCTACTAAAAGGAGCAGTGCGTTGCATCATGCTGAAAATGCGTAGGATAAGCAAAAGGTATTTTATTTTGGTTTTGGACATAAAAAGATGTACTCAACGATGGTACTTAACACTGAGATTTTGATTTCAGCTTATCTTTGAATATTACTTAAATAGAAGAGAATAAATCTTTACTGATTCCTTTACTATTCGTATTTTATGGCTGTGCATGATGAAAAACTCTACTGGTGCTAATTTTTGTGATGAATGCATCCGTGGAAATCTGATAGCAACTGAGCATTCAAAGATGTCCATTCATTTATTTTTCATGATGAGGTCATTTTATTTTAGAATTGCAGACGACAAAAAAAGAAAGCTGAAAGGTAAGGACAAATCTAGATGAGAAAAAAGATGGAACGGAAGCTAGTTAAGAAGAAATTATAATAATTGCATTGAACAAAATCTAATTAAGAGTGCAAGTAAATGCTCTTCGTTGATTTGTGTGATGATAATGTAATAACAATCTACTTGTGATATGTAGCCTTGTTACTTTTTGAAATCTGAATGAAGTTCACAGAACCTGTTTAAGCCAATGCAATATTAGCTGAGTCCACTATTTAATTAATTGTTTCATAACAAATGGGCCCCTTGTTTACAGTAATATTTTAATTCTAATTTATCTCCACAATCTAAAAAAGTGTTTAATTGCTTTAATGATATTAGCTGTCTCAGCCCTTATTACAACACTGGACATAATTGCCCTCTTTTAAGGTAATTTATAGACCTCATTAACACTCTTGCCTCTCTGCTGTGATTAAAAATCTCCTAAGAATTGAAATCTCTCTAAACAGTAAGAGAATTATTGTGATTTATTGTTTGCCATTGCTGAAATGAGCACAAAGCTGATTTATTATGGCTGATCCCTGCTGAGGTGACTAGAATTGGACCGGGGAAGGGGAAGGCAGGAGCTCCTCATGAAGCAGTTTCCTCCTCTCCGTCACAAAGTTGCAGTTTAATATAGGTCCCGTCACTTGCTTCCATGGGAGCATGAAGGAAGTCTCTGGTGAATAAAACCTACAGCAATAACTAGCTCAAAAAACCTCCCCTTTGCCAAATAGAAAGCAATTATATTCCTTTATTGGAAAAGATCCCCCTGACAAACTAGCTTAAAGGACTCAACAAGGTGATATTGGTAAGGGTTTTACACACAAACTGTTTGTAGTCATGGGAAACCTTGGGCTTCCTAGTTGAGTAGAAAAAGTATGTTGTTTACATACCATTTACATTTTGCCTGTTTGTAGAAAGGAAATTATAAAATTCGTTTATCTTTGGCACAGGCAAGCACCGGGTGGGAGAACTTGTTCCCCCTAAGGCATCTACTGCTTTCCATATTTCACACAACTTAACTCTACGTGATAATGAACTCAAAGACTAATTACTGATAAATAACTTCAACTGAAACTTCAGCTGTTTAGACCAATAAATGCTATTCAGCTATACTTTTTACTATGATACTGCATTGATCTTCTTTGTGAATAGTAAGTGTTTGATGTAGTTCTTTGGAGCTATTTATGAGACTAAACTAATCATTTAAAAATTGTTACTGAGCACATAGTTGTCTGGTTTTCCTAGCTTTTATTATGAATATGGATATATTTACTTTGCAGAGCAATATACATTGCAAATGAATTATCCAATGGAAAACAGAATTCCAAAGAGGGTAAAAATTAAGGTTTTATGATTGCTGATGAAACACTAATTTGTTGTTGTTGATTAAACTGTCAGCCAATTTATAGTGAGTTCCTATTTTTATGGAACTGATAATTTTAATGCAATATACATAGGGATATGGTACAGCATTGTATCCGTGGACTGCATATATATTTCTAAATAAAACAGACTTCCAGGTAAGAGAAAGAGTAGTGCTAGTCCATACCATTAAAACTCTACCAGCCTAGTTATACTAATTTTGTATCATTTTAACAGGTTTATAACAAGTTTAGTTCTGTTCTAAATGGCATTTCAAGGAGTAATTCCTCTTGATTTGTACTTGATAGAAACTATATTGTATGTAATGTAATAATATTTTACCACAAAGTTGAAGAAATGTAGACAGAGTAAGCATCAAAAGCAACCCTGAGTTGGTAAAATTTAGAGATATATGAAATTCTGGGATATGCATCATGTACAATGAGGAAAAAAATAATATGTAGACCTACACATTCCATTAAAAAAAAAAAAAGCAGAAGTCCTTCACACAATCTCTGTGATTGTGTAAATGAAATACAGGAGGACTTAAGATGTTCTCAGTATTGGTACCATCAGTTTACAGTGAACCTTAGTTTTTAGATAATAATTTTTGGAGAATGTAGTTTACTTTTCCATATGTTTAAAGAAAGAAAAATAACTGCAGGTGTTTTGTACTTTTGTCCTTTAACGGTCATCCTTTGTGAGATTTTCAGATCAGTGAAGCATTTTGGAGGAGAGTTAACCTTTAAGAGTTGCTAGCGACTGAAAAGAGTTTTATGAAAAATTCAGTTGTTCAGATGTCAAGTATTGACTTTTGTTGTGATATAAAATATTATTATTCTTCTTTCATTTTTCTCTAAACTTTTCTCCCTGTTTTTCTGTATTTGGATATTACTATTTATAGCTTGAATATATGCATCATTCTGAGAATGCTATTTTTTCTTGAAATAGTTTCTGAGAGCAATAGCATATGCACAGAAAGTCAGAGGTCTAGGTTTGTCTGTGCAAGGACTCCATGTATTAGTAATACCTGATGGGTGAGATAGTGCTCCAGTAAAAAGATTACAGTTGGTAGAGGATTTGTGTGACTCAGTACAGGGACAGCAGATGAGGCAAAACTCTCTTTAGAACTGTGGCAGGAGAATATCCCAGGTGGCAAGGGTGTACAGAGCAGATTCTGTAAAGCTTTTTCCTAAGGAACTAGTGAAGGGGAAGGTGGGAAAAGAATTGGAAGACAGGTGTAAGCCTTTTTAAAATGACCTCTGGTATGGAATGGCAGTAATTTTATAAATTTTGAATCTGGCCTGGTTAGAATCGTAGAATCATAGAATGTTCAGGGTTGGAAGGGACCTCTAGAGATCATCTAGTCCAACCCCCCTGCAAGGCAGAATCCCCTCGGGCAGCCACACAGGAACACATCCAGGCAGGTTTTGAAAGTCTCCAGAGAAGGAGACTCCACAACCTCTTTGGGCAGGCTGTTCCAGTGCTCCATCACCCTCACAGTAAAAAAGTTTTCCCTCATGCTGAGGTGCAACTTCGTGTGTTCTAACTTAAACCCATTGTTTCTTTTTCTATTGCTGGGCACCACTGAGAAGAGATTGTCTCCTT
>NW_009726563.1:10945-19008 GCF_000703405.1 Apaloderma vittatum | reverse complement strand
TTGATGAATATATTGAACAGCAACAGCCCCAACAGCGACCCCTGAGGGACCCCAATAGACACAGGTCGCCAACTGGACTCTGCCCCATTGACCACAACTCTCTGACTTCTTCCCTTCAACCAATTAGCGACCCACCTCACTACTTGGTCATCCAGACCACACTGCCTCAGTTTACCTATGAGGATGCTGTGCGAGACGGTGTCAGATGCCTTGCCGATATCCTGCTCCTTCAGAGATGGTCTAAGAGACATTTATCAAAGTAATCCCCTCCCAAGTATTCTCATTTTGAGTTCAGTCAGCAAGCCTGCAACTTCTCTTCAGACTAATGCATCCAAACATCGATTCCCATTTTCCAACGACATCGACAGCAAAGATGCAGCACAGGCTGCGGGTCGAGCCAGTTTCGTACCGGGATGCAATTTCCCACATGACATGGACAGTTTCTGCATCATCTCAGCAGCTCTCTGGCAGAAGCTCAGCCCAACAATATCTACGGTGCCCCTGGGCTCCCCCAGCCCTGGAGCGGGACGGGTTGGAGCAGCTCCTTCAGGAGGCAGTGAAGGAGGGAACTGAGAAGCTCCCAGCAAAGGGAATCATTTAACGTCCTGATGACAGAACCAGGTCAAAACGTCCTGTGTGAAAGGCTTTTCGTTTGTAAGAGAAAAATAAATAAATTTGTCAAAGTCCTGTGAACGGCTAATTTTGACAAAGCTTCGTTTAAAATAAATGAGAAGCGAGGACTTTGATATGAACAGTCTTATCAAAAAGAAGAGCGGCGATTCCAGAAATGCCAGTCAATCCTCTCATTTCAAAAATTATTTCACGCTATCGGTGAAAACCCAATATTATGAATGACACCAAAGACTTCCTCTTTCGCCTCACAAAATCCCGTCAAGGGAAACAGAAAATCTGTATGTTGGTTACAATCAGATTTCGAAATGACAAAATCTCCCCCCTAAGCTGGTGCCCACGCAGCTCAAGATAAAACACAGCTCGGAGCAGCGAGACCTTCACTCGTGTCCTCCTTCATCTCCCTCTACTCTATCGCTACCCCAACCACTTCTCTGAAGCAAGAAGAGGCTAAAAATGGACCAGAAGAGCAGCTCACTGCCTGCACCGCCGACAATCAGATTTCGAAATGACAAAATCTCCCCCCTAAGCTGGTGCCCACGCAGCTCAAGATAAAACACAGCTCGGAGCAGCGAGACCTTCACTCGTGTCCTCCTTCATCTCCCTCTACTCTATCGCTACCCCAACCACTTCTCTGAAGCAAGAAGAGGCTAAAAATGGACCAGAAGAGCAGCTCACTGCCTGCACCGCCGGCATCAGCGGGACGGGGTGCAGCCCCCGCCAGAGCTACTTGCATGAGCGGAAAAGCAAGAGGGAAAAGAAGACAAGGTGCCCCTGGAAAGCTTTCTGCAGCTGGTGACTTTGGAGGGACACTCTCATGAACCACGGTGGCTTGGGTTTAACAGACGGGCAGGTGTGGCCACGCAGCCACTCGTCATGCTGAATTTTTCTAACGGATCGGATTGGTAAATTTTATTTCTTCCCATGCCTGTTGAGAAGCCTGCCTTGGCGCTTCAAGCCAGAAGACAAAATCCTACGTCCTTCCAGCGCTGTGACAGCTTTAAGTACGCTTTGCAGACGGTGAGGGCTTTGACGGTTTCAACGCGGGTAGATTAATTCTCTCACCAGCAGTGTTCAAGGAAAGCAAAGGAAAAAAGGAAAGAGAGAGAGAAGAAGGGAAAATGCAGCTAATCTCAAATAATTCAAAGAGAGACAGATCGGGCCAGCAAATAAGACTTCTGTGTTCAGCTTCTGCATAATCCTGCGTAAATCCAGATCTGCCCAGGCCCGCTGAGGTCATCTGATATTAACAGACATTAGGTGCCTAAATACTCTGGAATTCCAAGTCTTTCTGTGCCTAAAGCCTGACCTACGAATTAAGGATTTTAAGTAATTAAGATCATTGTGGTGTTGTGAGCATCGAGCCCTCTGAAGCTCTCTGCTGCCACGGCAACAGGGTCCATATGATGCACAGTTTATGCCAGTTTTAAAAATCTTTTCTTCACGTACCTTTGAGTCCTCCTCCGTTCATTTTTCTTCACGCACTTGATAAGACAACAGGTTAAAAAAGCCATGGACATCAGCAGAATGACAGCACAGCTCACGATGGAGGCGATCACTGCGACCTTAAATCCAAAAGTCTCGTATTTCGATATGGCTGCAGCAAAGCAAACACAGAAGCACATTTCTAACGTCAAGCCACGAATTTATCTTTCACATTTTCATTAAACCACGCTTCACACTTCTGCCAGCAAGAGCTCAGTGAGGATTTTCACGGTAGTATGTGTGAAGATACCAGAGTATCTCGGCCTCAGCTCAGAGCTATGCAAGCCTCAAATTGAGCTATTCACAAATCTCCCGTTTATAAGCCACTAATAAATTGTTGTCAAGTTTGTGAGTGAGGGATGAGCGTCGTCTACAAGAGCCACCCATCTACTGGTGCTTTAAAATTCTACAAGGTCTGAGACACAGAGGTACCACGTTTTGCTTGGGCCCTCTTCTAGCAAAATTACTAACAAGCTCATAAAAAATCAGAAGGAACACAACACGGAAGGTAGTTAACGCTGCTGCCATTCACGATTTGTAACTTTCCCACAGGCAACAGCCTAGAATTGTTCGAAAAATGTCACTGTGTTTCTTTTAGGGCAAAAAAAAACCCGGCAGAAAAGAATGGCAGGAGATTATAGGGCTTGCAAATACACTTGCATGTGAGTTGGTCATATCTATACACTTTGTAAAGAAGGGCTACAGAGCCATGGTTACTCCGGGTGCAACACTACCGGAGTCGGTGATGTGAGAACACGCATAAATCCGACTGAGTCTTTTCTGTGTCACAATAATGAATGATGTCAGGGCACATATGGAGCACAATTACAGCCAGTGGGGGGAAAACTCTGGGGGAAATTGAATTTGTCTTCCTCACTGCACAGACATCGAGAACTAATCCTGACGTCGCAAAGAACGCGGTGCAGCCCGAGGGGACCGGGAATGGTTTGGAAAGACCCTTACGCTTGCAGGAGGGCACTCCAGCTGTCCACTGGGTCCTGTCCTCTTCCCAAACGCAGGTGATGACGGCTGGTCCCTCCAGCTGGTGCTCGGCAGAGCACTGGAAGGTGATCACGGTGCCCACGGCCGTGCCATTGCCGTGGACGATCTGCAGCGTGCCGAGCTGGGGAGGGAAGACGCGGCTACACTGCCCTGTGGAGTGAAAACAAAACCAGACAATGCAGCACCAGAGCTGAAAGCCAAGGTGCACTTCAGTTTTACTGCAATCAGAGCGGAAATCGGTCCAAGTCAGCAGTCAGAAGAGATCCCAGGCCTTGGGGAGAGGGACGATGCTGACTGCTCTGCCAGTATCAGCCCAAGGCCAAACCCCCTTCGGTGCCATTCAGCAGCTCCCCTGCCCCAGCCTTGGCCACAAAGCAGGGTTTTGTCTATGCTGCAACATTATCTGCTTAAACTGGCACATATCAAAATAAGGAAAAAGATTAAAAAAAAAGAAAAACCGTTCTGTGAGTGGCATGGTCTCCTACAGATCCCTGTCTTGTTGGACTCAGTGTTTAACTTGGAACTCAGGCTGGCATCTTCCATGCTGGGAGTATTTGTAACACGTCTTCTTCCCCCTATTCAAACCTTCCATGACCTAACGGACTGATCGCGTATTTCAGCACTTCAGTCTACCTGGCAGCATCTTTGCCTGATCCTACAGAAACTTGCTCTCTTGCAAGAGCACTGCACCTCTGCTGCCCTTGGCTGAAATGAGCCGGTGGGTGCACAAACCACAGGGAGGGGACACACAGAGCACAACCCCATTCAACTTATCTCCGTTTTCAAGCGACAAACTCTGCTTTACAGTATATCATTCATTTTTAGTGCATTTTTGCTCATCCCGCTCTTCTGTTTCGATTTCTCTGTTGTTCATACAGCTGTTCTTTGAGTCACGGAGCTGTTCTCCTCTTGATCACCTCATGCCAGCCACTAACTTTACGCACCGAGATTTGTGTCTCAACATTCCTTGCTTCATACTCATTTTAAACACAAATTTTAATGGTCGGTCATCGAAACAACATATAGTATCCAGATATACTTCAAAGATGACAACAATAAATAGACTTTCTAGTTTTGTACATGTGTGCTGACAGAATCTGGAAACTGTTTTACATAATAATATTTCTTTTTTCTTTAATATTTCCTAAATACCAGCACTGCTTCTGCATCAGAGCCCCACTTCTCTATCTTTCACCAGATTTCCAGATGACATCAGCAGACTCAGAAGCAACTGCATTACAGTGGCAAGACCAGAGCTGCAAGCCCTATGAAAATTAAAAAGGGGGAAAATATGCTTCCCACACTTGCAAGCAAAAATGTAGAGTTTTAATAGCCTCCTTGAGAATGTCTTGGCAGTATCATAGAATCATAGACTGGTCTAGGCTGGAAAGGACCTTAGAGATCATTTAATCCAACCTCCCTGTCATGGGCAGGGACACCTCTCAACTAGATCAGGCAACACATGGGGACTGAATGGTATCACGTGTTGATAGCAAACCTATTTTATTTTTAATACTAAAACTGCCCCCTGGTCACTAATGAATGTTAGTCTCCTGCAGTCAAACCAGAGCAGAGAGGCTTCCTACACATCTTCAGTTTACAGTCTTAAAAACCCCAGTCCCCTGGAAGACAAACCCAAAGAAATTGCAGCAAGAGACCAAACAAAAGCCACAGTGAAAATTACTGGTCTCATCTACTAAGTAAATATGTACCAAGGACTAGCTTTTAAAAACATGCCTGTTTTAATTCCATGCAGATGATTTATGTTTGTTTTGCCACTTCTTTTGGTCTCTTATTACGGCAGCAATCTGCCTCAACGAGAGCAAATATTTTCTAGAGGGTCATTTCCCTTCAACTCTTGTCCTTCCCTCCAACATCTCATCACTAGAGCACAGGCGACGGGTGCATTGGACAACCTTCCTCCTCACGTGAGCAACATGAGCTCAGGCTTTTCTTTTTACCTTAATCACTCAGAGACTTACCACAAACAACCATTGCCCTAAGCTGCAAAATATCCGCCTTTTTTCATTTTACACTTTCAAGACCGGATCACATACTTAAGAGTTTGCATCGGTGCTAATTCCAGCTGCACGAGGTGCAGAAAGTGATTCCGAGCCAAACCTGGTTCCAGGTACCTCTGCTCAGCCACTCCAGAGCCCTCACCAGAGGCTTTGCAGATTTGCCGGTTTACTCAGACTTGTTATCCAGCCTGTGCTCTGCAAAGAATGAATCGCTTGGCACTGGATCCTTTCTTTCAGGACATGTTTCACCTCACCCATCCTGAGCTCGACGTGCAGCCAGAGCTGGTTCAGGGGCTCTCAACCCTTTCCTGCACTGCCCGTGCCCATCACGGTATGTGCCCAGGGATCAAAACCTCTGAATGCCAGTGACCTTGCCAGCCTTATTCCTCAGCTGTGGATTTTAAGATATTTTTCTTCCCTTGAGCACTATAAAGATTTAGACCAGCTAACGTGCCATACGACTGTGGCTGCTTCCCGCTTTGCTCGGGGCCGTGACAGCATTACGTCACCCCCAGAGGATCACTCCCATGTGAATGTAGTCAGGGCAGGAACACTGGAGGCTCTTCTTAACGATGGCTTATGAGAGCAAAGCTTCTGGAAGCTTCTGTTGCTGCCTTCACACCCACACTGAGCTGGAAGTTCATCAACTGAACTTCAGGTTACCTGCATCTGGCCAGAGCAGAACTACCATTTCTTCTTCTTCTAAGAGCTTTTGAACACAATTTCTTCCCACTAAAGGCAAAACGTTAGATGTGCCGCTACTTTCTGCTTTTTACAGCTGCTTTTATTGGAGTGCATAGATGGATTTTTGCTGGTATGACTTCGCGCATTGCATACAGGTTCAGATTTAATAGCGCTGGGTAAAACTTGCCCTAATTTTCATCAGCAAGGCTCCTCTAGTAACTCATTTGTAAAATCTCTCCCGTAAGGTCTAGCATTCTTTGCTGTTAACTATCTATAATGGTTTTGCATTCACTTTTCTGTTAGGAAATTAATTTTACTCTTCCATCTCCAAAAAATCATTCCTTAGGTAAGCTTCCATCCTCATATTTATATAAGCAGGTGTTCCATACAGACTTATCCTTTGAATACCCTTCAGGCATGTTTATCCGACTAAATCTACTGCAATCAATAATTTTATTACTGTATTTTAAAATATGACATATTTGTATTTTGCTTTTCAGCTGAGGCTGATGCTTGAGGCTGCATATTGCCTTCTGAGGTAAAACACAATTCCTGCATGAACATTTGTGCCTAGATGATATTTCTTTTCTAACTATCTAGAAAACGTCATGTCCGAGTCTTGGTTTGCAGTAACTGTTAGCACCCAGAAATGCAAACCTGAATAAACCCCTTAACTTGCTCACGTAGCTTTTGCAGAAGCTATCTCAAACCCCACAGATTCACGCCTGACAGCCAGCACCTAAAGCTAGGAGGAACACCGGAGGAATTGGCCTATTTCTACGTAGTTTGTAATAAATGTGAAAATTCACGTGTTGTTCAGTTTTGATCAGCTTCACGGCGCCGTTCCGAGCCACGATACGTGTCTCCAGCACTTCATTCCCATCACTCCTCCACTCCCAGGCTCGTCCTCTGCTTGACAGCCAGCACCTAAAGCTAGGAGGAACACCGGAGGAATTGGCCCATTTCTACGTAGTTTGTAATAAATGTGAAAATTCACATGTTGTTCAGTTTTGATCAGCTTCACGTTCTGAGCCACGATACGCGTCTCCAGCACCTCATTCCCATCACTCCTCCACTCCCAGGCTCATCCTCTGCTCACACTTTCACATACTGGCTACTACTTCCAAGCTCAAAAAGAAAACTCTCCTCACACCCCTATGAAGCAAAAGGCTGGAAATGTAAGGAGGGAGTTTATATATTTATTCTGAAGCCCAACAGAAGTTGCGAGGGCTCTCGCTTCTTCATTTCACTCACGGAAAAGGGTTAACCAACCACCCTGTCCCCTCTGTTCTGCTGAACTGGCCAGTTCCCTTCAGGGCACAGGAGCCCAACGCCATCGGGTTCCTGCAGCTGCTTCTGCAGCTCCCCGTAACCAGGAGCTGATTTAAACCAACGCATTTCTTAGCTTGGCTTCATGCTAACAGGAAAAGCAGCGTTCAAAAAGTATCTGAATCTGCTGTCTGCCAACACGGATGAAGGGCATTAGCTATAGCAAATAAACAGTTTATTTCATACGACAAATAACTGCCCTCAAAGTAAAGACACTAAAGTGTAGCGTACTCCATAAATTCTTAATGCACCCAAACCGCTGGGCTCAGAAATAGCCACGCACATGATTTCCAGGCACTGAAAAACAGAGAGTAATGCAAGAAGTAAGACAAAATAATCCGAAATATCTCTTCTTGTGCATGGCCAGGATTATCGGTATTGCAAAATCAATCTGTCAGAAAGAGTTACTGTACGGTTTCATTGTCAGCAAGCTGCAGATTTATGTTTTGCCGATAAGAAAATTGAAATAAGAGAGCAACCTAGGCACGCTTGCCCATGAAGCATTTCCATAGCGAAACAGAGAGCCTGAAAAATCAAACGCATCGCAGAAGCATATACCAAAATCATCTAAGCCACAGCGATAATTACCTGAAAGCATGTTATCAAGACTGCCGCTCGCTGTTTGTGCAGAAAGGGAGCAATCCATGACTTCACCTCATTATTCCCATACTCACGTAACTCAAGCCTTCGCGTTTGCTTATTATTGACTCTTTAATGCAACTAAACCTCGCTGGAACAACCAGATGCCAGTAAGAGACAGAACATTAGGTTCTATAAACCCTGCAATAAACAAACATGCCGATATTATTTCTGCAAGTCTATTTTCATATGGAAGCATGCCCTAGAAATCGGTGTCCCTGAAGCCACAGGCACAATGTTGAACATCCACGGCAGCCTCACAGAAGAGCTCTC
>NW_009726563.1:0-10932 GCF_000703405.1 Apaloderma vittatum | reverse complement strand
AACCGAAAGCAAAACAGCTAGAAGCGAAAAACGAAATAAAGTAAATCTGCCTGGCCCTGGCGTCGGTCCCCGTGTGACCCTGCCGTCACTCCCTCGCGGAGCTGGCCCTGGACCCTGCCGGGGCTGGTCTCACGACTGCACGAAGTGCTGTGACAACAAATGGCTACCGGGAGGAGCACACCCTCCCTCCGGAAAATTCAGACACTGGCATGGCTTTTTAAGAAATTAGTATTAAACAAGACACCAACTCAGCAGTAAAAGCGAGCGGTGGGAGGTCCAGGCTCTTGAAGCTGCAGAGCTTGAGCAGGGTCCCCAGCTGTGCCGCAGCCAGCAGGGAGCGTGCTATGGAGACCTCCTACTGCTTGGCGGCACCAAGGAATGACCTGCTTCAACCTTTTCTAACCAAAGCACACGTCAGCAATGGCATGGTTTGGCCTTTTCTACCTTTTTCATTGCTTTCCGAGGGTTGCTATAAAGCCGAGAAGCTGGAAAGCTCTTCTAGACCTGTCTGTCTTTCAACACATGGGTACGGTCCTGCAAAGCTATTCCATTGAGGGAGGTTTTGGAGGTCCTGGCCACACATATGCCAATGCAAGGAACACCTTCAGCAGGCAAGGCCAGGCTTGGCACCACCGCCCCGGGGAGCTCCACACTCCAGGGTGTGATGGAGAACTGCAAGAACTGCAAGAACAGCCACGCAGGCGGCTCTTCCCCCCGGTCAGTCTCATGGAGGAACCGTCTGGACGACAGCAGATAGTGAAATCTGAAAGCAGCTACAGAAGACATCTGTCAGAGCACATAGTCTGAAAAAAGAAGCGCAGCTTGTTAACGATATGCGAGTCTTGCATCTGCCCATTTTCAGCCCTTCTGAATGAAAACACTCCCATTCTGGGAGTATTTCTGGGTTTCTACTGAAAAATTCATTTTCATGTCGTGAAAGAGGGAACTGCATTTCTAATCATCCTCACAGGCCACCATTCCACTCGAGGAAATGCTTTTCCAAAAAAGCTTATTTTCCCAATGATAAGGAATTTCCATGCAGTGAAGAGAGAAGGAGAGAAAAAAGGAATTTGAAGCAAGTTTCTTCCTGGGTGTACACATCCATACTCAGACGAGCTCTCTGCTCATGCCTTGATTATAGCAGATACCTTAGGCTTGCTCCTCCCGACTTCCCTAATTTTTTTTCATGGAGTCACTAAGGTTGCAAAAGACCTCCAAGATCATCAAGTCCAACCATCAACCCCAAACCACCATAACCGCTACACCATGTCCCCAAGTGCCATGTCTGCACGTTTTTTTAACACCTCCAGGCATGGTGACTCCACCACTGCCCTGGGCACCCTGTTCCAGTGCCTCACCACTCTTTCAGTAAAGAAATTTTTCCTAATATCCAATCTGTGGTCTTTTCTGTTTCCCAAAACTCCTTTTGCAATGTGATAGCTCTGCAGCAGGAAAGGGTGCTGGGGCTCCCAGTCCAGGCTGAGGCTCTTTGGCCACAAGAGCTCCTGCGGAGCTGCAGGAAGGTTCAGTCCCTGCAGAGCTGTGATTCCTGCATCCAGGTGGGAAAATGCACCAGTGCGAGGTCCCGGACAACTCGGGGTGTCCTTTGGATGGCAAAGCCGACATCAAAACCTTTTCATGCCTACTAAGGTAGCAAAAATTATCAGGTAGCAGCAAATTCTTGGCTTCCCAAAAGCAACTCTTGCACCACGCTGCTGGAAAATCCTACATCTAAATCTGCAGCTGACAAATTTGGTTCATCTCTCTTTACAATCCTGAGTCTTTCTCTTTGCTCTCTCCCAGCATTTTCATCTGGGAGATGAGTTGCTCGGTGCAGTGAACGAGATGTAGCAAGATTTAGGAGGCATTACTAAGCACTTCCCAACTCTAGTCTGAAATAGTAGAGGGCTGCAAGCAACTTTAATCCAAGTAAAATCCAAGCTACACAGCACCCAAGTGCTAGAGTTTGATGACATGTGCAATCCACTCCTATTCCAAATATAAATAACCCACAGAACTGGTGTAAAATGATTCTCACTCGTGTTTTTGAAGTTACTCTTTTCAGAGCAGGTTTGTTCCAGTCACTGCGCTGCCATCTCCGGGACTGACTTTTTTTGCCAATTTACATCGAAGTCAGGTTCTTCTCATCTGTAGGTTTTACCCTTGGATCTAGCAAGGAGGGCAATACTGAGCATTTCTCTTCTAATGGGAACAATTAAATAAGAACTAAATGAAAAATGAGGTATTTGATGAAGGCCCCAGTAAAGTAAAAACAGATGGAGTTTCTGTGCTTTATTAGTCTGTTTACCAACAGAATTGAAAAAATGGGTTCTGACACTTCTGAAAAGTTAATAATAGCCTAACTTTCGAGAACAGGAAGGATCCATTAAACTTAAAGCAAATTAGAAGCATTCATCTATTTATCTCTTCACCATTACTTCCATATTTCATTTTTAAAAAGCCATTTTATATCTGTATCTATCTATGTATATCTGCACTATGCACCAGAATTATGCCTTAATTCAAACTGCTCCCAATTAAAAATTACCCATGGAAGTGATGCCAACAGTTTTGCGACTGAACAGAGCTAATATCACTGATGGTCTCCTCTCTTTGTCATTCCAAAGCAGACGCTAAATAAATTACAGATTTTGCACAACGCAGAGTTTGTGGGCTAGCTTCTAAAACAAAGATCTGAAAGAGAATAAAATTAAGAGGAATAACTCAAAACAAGCTTTTCACCTGCACTTCAGCTGAGACCCTGAAACCTATCAAACATCCTGGAGCGGACACATCTGATGGGTCTGATGATGGTGATCTCACCAGGATCAAACCCCAATGGGTCTGATGATGGTGACCTCACCAGGATGCAACCAAAATCCACGTCTGTGTCCCCACACACCGTCCTCCCCAGGCATCGAGGGATCCAGCCCTTGCTCCACTCATCTCCAAAGTCTGTTAGCACTGTTTCTTGCATAATAAGCGTCGGTATTTACAAGAAGGAGAACAGAAGTAGCTGGTTACACAACACCACTGCCTTCTACAGATGGTCCTCAGCCTCCCCCGTGCAGCTCTGCATCCGCAGCCTGCAGAGAGGCTCAAACCCAAAGCAAGACGTAAGTGTTACCCCAGGGTCTTTCACCTCATCTTTAGGGAAAGCCAAGCAGAATCAGGGACGTGAGAAACACAAAGCAAGACAAATGAATCCACCAGCTCAAGCCTGAATTTGGAATCTGCAGGCCGGGAATCAGAGTTTCTATCTCGTTTTTCCGCTCTCCAGAGAATATCAAAGAATAGGAGCATCCCTGCTGCCAGGTCCCTGTCTGTGCTCAGCCAGGTTTTGAGAGGCACATCCTTGCTGGTGGAGTGTCCTTCAAGAAACACCAGGCTCGCAAAGTCTGGATGTTTACATTTTCAACTTTCATCGTATTTTCCCAGAGCGCTCACGAATAACCTCTCATTCGTTAAACCTGTGCAGCCGACTGTAACGTTCCTGCAGATGGCACAGAGCAATACGTGGGCTCCGTTGACCTGACCCTGTCTATTTTCCAGTGGAAACGATGGTGACCAGAAATGTTAAAACTCTTCCTTGTCCACAGAGATAAAGAGATTATTTTGGACCGATGCCCAAAGTGTTTCTCATCATCACAACAACCCCAAGAAAACAATCGCCGCAAAATGAAACACACGTTAAACGCTACAGGAGGCTGGGGATTTTGGAAAACCCAGATTTCAGCATCCAACTCAATATTTAGCACCTTGCTAATGCGGATCAGGTATCAAGAGGAAAGCAGACAAGTTTTACAAGCAGCCTGCCTTGAGCAAGCCTTTCTCCAACCTCGTACGGGAAGCCGACGTGAAAGAGAACCTCTTATGAGAGCAAAACTATTTCGCTGCTCACGCAGAGATGATGACGAGCATTTCTGGGGTGTGGAGAAGGCTGCCGGCGCTCGCTCGTAGGAGACTGAGCTGGAAAACCTGACCCTTTTGTCTGGAAGGGGATGCTTGGACAGAACCCATTCTCTTGCTTTTGTTCCCTTTAAAATGCAGAAAGAAAAAGGTCAAAACCAGCTTGTCTGGCGAGTTCTAATATGAACACCTTATCAGCACTCATCCTATCAAGGGGCCCAAGAAAAGGGCTTGCTGTCAGAAAAGCTTCAGCTCCCTGGCTTTTCACCTACAAAATGGTTTAGAACCTCGAAGGATTTCTGCAAAAACCCTTCGGCTTTTTCTCTGTGGAGCAGGCAATGCTTTTTTTAACACCCGAGTGGAACGATTTTATACTTAACCTGAAAGCCAGCTAGTAACAAATCCAACATTTTCTAGCTTCCCTTGGTAATTACCCAAGTTTTGTTGCCAGAATTAAACATTTTAATCGATCTTTGGTAAACCGACCAAGATTCAGATTTTTACTGCTTCTTGCCGGTGAGGAAACTGAAATAGAGAGAAACCAGCAGCAAAGTGGTCCATTAAGCTCTGAATCTACAGGTTCAATATAGAAATCACTGGAGCTTCTGGTGACCCTGGTGGGTTGCACAGACCTGCAGGAGAGCTGGGCAGGGCTAAGGAAAGAGAATTAAAGGGTAAAGTATAGAAAATTATTATCTGTGCTGCTGTCCCTCAGAAAGTCCTCCCGCACGGTCCCCCTGGGAGGAGGCAGCATCCCTCCCCACCATCAACCCGTGGAGAAAAGGGGCTCAGCCCAGCTCTGCTCTCGGCCCCTCCACAGCCAGCGACAGCTCCGGGTTATCTGCCGGCAACAACCGGCCTGGCTGGCGTACAGCAGCATGCGAACGCACTCGGGGGAATGAACAGCACCGATAAGAGAGCAGATGTCCACCGGTGATGCAGCTGGTGGCCTCTCGCTTCTGTGTGACGTTTGCCAGGCTGGGCACAACCTTCGTGGGCGGTGGAAATCCCTGCTGGGGAGGGTGACACGAGGTGAAGGCTGCACCCGATGCAACCTCGACTGAAAAATGCTCAGGTGGGAAGGTGGTCAAAACCCACTTCAGGTATTAGAAATTCATCCCCAACATGGAACATCGGGTGGACCAGAAGTGCTTGCTACTCAACGGTTACACGTTTTTATCCCAAAAGCCCCAAAGCATAAGAGTGGCATTCGAATAAAGCACATATGTGTAAACAACATAGAAGCTTTTCAACATTTTCTCTTTGAAACAACTTATTTTAAAAACAGACTACTGAGTACAAGTTCGTTTGTTAGTTTTCTAGGGGAATTTCCAACCATCCTGTTAAGCAAAACCAACCCGAATGCTAGAGACCTGGCCTGCGTTCGCTTCCCCTAGCGGGCTTGGCTCAGCTTCTACAAGTCCTTTCTCCTTCCCAGGAGCAAAATAAAGTTGTTCCTGTACTTGCTTTGCTGTGTTAAGCTGCTAAATGCGCGCCACAGAGCTGTGACCCGGCGTTCGCAACTGTCAGCAAGAATTTCTGTGAATAATTGATTTTTTTAGACACCAGTCTGAAAGAGTTAGCAATAGCATGCAGTTTATTATGGTGATAGAAATCATTCATGGAGTGAGAAACTAACAGTCGAGTTAAAAAACCTTCTCTGTAGTTTTATCACTTTTCTTTCTTCTCTTTTTTTTTTTTTCTTTTCCTGCTGGGTTCAGCGGTCCTGCTCCTGGGCTTCACCCACAACAGCCGAGAAGCCTGGCCACGGGCACACAAAAGCAAGGGGCAAAACTGCAGCCACGCGTGGAAGTCACGCAGCATCGTGCCAGCCACCACCCAGCACGGCGATGATTAACAGTGCGAGTCAATAAGCACACCTGCTTTTGGCCTCCCCGACTGTAGGAATCGGTGAAAGACAACACCAAGATTGGCAGGGATGCCGGTATGAGGCCAGGGAATCGGTCCACTGTGTTTACTTTTCCCCATTAAGAAAGTCAATGATTGCAGGCGAGTTAAACGTGGAGCAACAATAACTTAAGCAAGCAAATCAAAGGAGAGCAGCCTCATGCCCTTCACTCTCCTGTACTCTGCACATCTAAGAAACTAAGATCTGCATCCAAAAAATCAGCTTTTCAACAGCCAGAATGCAGGGCAAGGAGAGCCTCTGATTCATAGTGAAAATGAGTGAAAAGCTGAGTCTCCACCTATATTTCCATATTTGTTAATGAGAATGGGCCAAACACCAGAGCACTCTCTTGCCTGTGCAGAACTGCCACTGGTGCCACGGGTACATGCGAGCAGCACCTTTTTCTTTATTCTGTTACTTCCAGTGATGCTAAAGGAAGTGTAAGCCATTAACCCATCCTCTTCCCCTACCAGCGTTTCTACCAGCCGCTGCTGCTTCGTTTTCTGCTGACACAGCCGTGCCGGTGCCAGCGCTGCCTCCCCGAGCAGCCTGGGGCTGGGGGGGCCGGCATCTTCACGCCCGCCACGGAACCTCCACTATGCTGCTACAAGCTCGTACGTAAAGCACTCGAGACCCTCAGCAGAGACAGGAATCGATTTATTTTGGTGAGCGGTTGCTCATTTTGCAACTTCTGCATTTCTCGCCGTCATCTTTAAACAAAACAAAACGCGAGAGAGGCAGGCTTCCACCAGGACTGCAAAATCATCTCTCTGTCAATCTTGAGATCCCCTGAGCTCGTCAAAACTGCTTCTCAGAATAACACGCTTGCTTATCTGTGACTGCGCTTGAAAGACGGCGTGCCAATAAAATGTCTAAGCGAAAACCCGGAATTGTCCCACGCATTGGCTTGTCCCCTGCCAAATTACTGAAGGCAAGATTCTGTAGCGCCAGGCGCGCAAAAACTCAGTAGCAATCACGACCGAATAAGCTAAGCAGTGCTAATTTCAGTATGGTTAAACTTCTCTTTGTTGTGGAGTTGCAGATGTGCACTGGGAGGCTCTGAGCTCTCACAGGAGAGGTCCAAAGACCTCCTGGCTCTGCTACAGTGGGAACTGGCAGCATTTCAGTCCTTTAGGATGGTCGCAGCAAACCCAGAAAGTTCTGGATTATCTGTCATAATTTGGGTGGTTTTCTCTCTGTGTTTTGAGGCTGACTTGTGATTTTTGAAAGATCAGTGGTTTGGGTCCAAAATATTCAGCTCACTTCATTCCCTAGCAGCAATTCAGAAGTCTAGACATAATTCATCTCTATAACCTGGGTAATTTAAGAGTACCTAGGACAAAGTATTGAAGAATACCATAGGGAACAATCTTGGACCGTGGAGGACTGTGCCAGCCGACCTAATAACTCTTTTCCTTCTTTATTTTGTGCCGCTCTGGAGTTTTTACGGCAAGCACAAAAATCACTTCCTCAAGGCAGTAACAACGCCTGGTGCAAACACCTAACCACTAAGACTAGCATCTTGCAGTAGAAGAGCTAATGCCAATTAGCTGAAATTCTGTAACTGTCATTTCTTTTACCTTATTTAATAAAAGTTTTCACTTTGATCTCACAGGAGAAAAAGGAAGGAGAAATAACCCTGAAGAAATTACAAGCCCATACATTCCAAGTTGTGTCATGTTCTGCCCTGTGGAAATGGAAATTTGGGATCGATGTTTTCTTCCCCAGCCTAAAAACTGAGGTGCATTTCAGGATGACAGGAACAAGGTGAGAAACCTCCTTGCAGCCCTTCTGCAGAGCAGTAGTGCTCTTGGCTTTGAAGAACAACTTTGCTTTTGCTTTCTGGAAGAGCAACTCTAAGTTCTCA
This sequence comes from Apaloderma vittatum, assembly GCF_000703405.1. Classification (NCBI taxonomy): domain Eukaryota; kingdom Metazoa; phylum Chordata; class Aves; order Trogoniformes; family Trogonidae; genus Apaloderma; species Apaloderma vittatum. Next base: position 3,247 of record NW_009726563.1, on the reverse strand, counting down.
GCGACATGATTTCAGTTTCTGCACTGGCAAGGAAACTCGCTTCAGAAACAAACCCAAAAAACGTTGCTCATAACAAAAGAATAGACACCTTGAATCATGCCAAAGATACGTCCAGCCTGGTACCTGCATCCCACCACTGCCACTAGAAGTCAATACCAGAGTATAACCCAGGAAATATGCGGCGATACCTCTTCCATCCTCCAGCAACCTGCAGCAGCTTGTGTCTGTCCTAAGCCAGAGATCACGGCTCTTCCCTTAAATGGTGTCTGCTAGATAATTTCTTCCATGGCTTGGCCTGGAGGTGGCATTCACAGCGTCCTGCAGCATGTTCCACCTCACCTTAGGCAGCCTCTCCCCTGGTTTGGGAAGGCAGAGAGATGAAGCAGAACCACAACTCCAGATAACAGCCCAGCAGCGAGAGACTTTAATTTATAATCCGTCATAATGATTGTTTCTACCATGTTCTGTGCTTCCTCCCTACATTCCCTTTGCTCATGACTGCACCGAGATGTTTTTAGGTTCATCTCTACGTTTCTGTAAATATAGTTGAAAGAGCTACAGGACTGCATTGAGGAATGAGGGAGGACTCCCAGCAAAAAAAAAAAAAACAGGTACCACCTTGGAAGGCTAAAAACCTGGAGGCTAAAAATAATGATACACCCTCATTACTCCTTCCTCTTTTCCACCCAAAGAGCCCCAAATATAATTTGACCAGATGCAACAGCAGCTCAGCAGCAACGCAGCAGCTGGGCTGATGACAGCCTCCTGCTTTGTGGCAGTTCCCGCAGGGCAGCAAAGCGCTCAGGTCCCTACCGGCAGGAGCGTTTCAGAATTTCCGAGCCTCTTCCAGATAGTATAAAGACACCGGCAAGCTGATGAGTAGCTGTCCATAGTAAACTACTGCAGAAAGGCAATAATACGGCTGTGCTGCCGTGACAGCAAACCAACCACAATACGATATGGAACGCATAAAAGCATCTGTATCAGTTAAAAACGTAAGAGGCTGAACTGAAGAAAGCCTCTTCTCAGCTTCAATCCATTTGATGCACTTTTTGCCCCCATGCTCCCGCTCCTCCGCGCATCCGCCCTCCCGAGGCAGATGTCCGGCTCCCACCGCTCCTTCTACAAGTGCACGGGCCGAAGGCCCTCAAACATGGGCTGGTATCACTCTCCCTGCTCAGGGAGAGCCAGCCAGAGGGAGAAACCAGTCCTGAAAAGGCAGGCAAGCCCAGGAAAAGCAGGGGGTGTTTGATTTTCACAGCTGTGCTTCAGGAAGCTGTAAGAACCTTCCTGTAAAGTGCTACAGGCTGTGCTGAGGAACTTTGTTTAACTCCTCTCTCATTCACACGTTAATTCAAATGGAAATCTTGCCACGTATTTATTATTTATTTTTTTCCCCGTCCTCGGCAAAAACAACCTGTGAGGGAGTTAGTCCGTGCAAATCTGGACTCCTCTCTCATTCACACGTTAATTCAAATGGAAATCTTGCCACGTATTTATTATTTATTTTTTTCCCCCATCCTCGGCAAAAACAACCTGTGAGGGAGTTCGTCCGTTCAAATCTGGATTACCACCCTATTGCTCACGGCCTGAAATTCTACAGAGGGGGCACTCAATCAAAGCAGCACGAAAAATGATCGCCAATAATAACGTGATACAATGAAAGATACTGTACAAGAGTTGTCATCAGCTTTCTCTAGAGGTCACTTCTCCAGCAAACACTGCTGCATAAATAACACAGTTGCATTTAAATTAAGCATCCTGAACAGGGATTTCATTTAAAATTATACAAGTAGCCATAATTTTAGCTAGCTAAGCCACTCAGATTTAACAGCAGCACGTCCACCTAACTCAACACGTTCATAGCAGCAAATGGATATTCATCGGAAGGTGAAACCTGCACAGAAGGTGGAGGCCAAGACAAACCTCCACGAAGTAGCAGAAAGCTGAGAGGGGAGGGCACAAGGGAGCATGATGCCCCACAAAGACCTGGCGAAGCTCCCCATGTGCCACGAGCACCAGACACAGCAGCTCTGTGCAGTGACAGCTATGCCTCAATCCTGCACACTCCCATCTTGCTCCAGTTTAGCACCTCACCGAGAACGCCTGCTCCCCAGTTGTGGTGTGGTCAATTTGGAAAAAAAAAAAAAAAAGGGTGTTTGTTATTCTGGTTGGAGACACAGCTGAGAGAAGCCAGGTTTTCAGATAGGAACCCGTTGAACGCCAAATTGTTGTTCGGTGGATCCCTGATTTCTGGGAGGTTTGCCACAGATCTACATAGGGCAAGATTAGCCCAGGCAGGATCAGAAAAGCTGAGCATAACACAGGACACACCACTTCCAAGCCTTCCAACTGTGGGCAAACTCAGCCTCAGAAGACAATTTGACCCTGTGAAAGAAGCCAAATATCCACGATTTTACAAAAGAAAAAAGTCAACAATTCGTAATGTTAGCATCAATTCAGAGCAACAGGGGCTACACTTGTGTTTGACTTGGTAATTCTCCAAGTAGGTTTCCCAGAACTTGTCCCGTATTTCTAAAATGAACTGCTCTATTACATGCAAATTAAATGCACAGTTAAGCACATTCAGTGGATGCAATTTAAAGCATTGCTGCACTGTTGGCCTGGACATGTTTGCTCATTTCTGTCAGTGCAACAAAACCAGGTCATCGATAAGGTCTGTTAGAACCCCACGAACAAATTTAAATCCCAGGGACACCCGGGGACAGGCTGCGGAGGAGCAGGATGTCCCTGATGTGCTCACACTGAGCCCGGGGAAGAACCCTGCCTGCCCTGCAAGCTGCGGTACAGCCGGGCGAGCAGCGCTGCACCGAAGGCAGCTCACCCACGGACACATCGAGCTCCTGCGGGCTCCTGCCACCCAACCTCGCTCCCGAGTGGCCGTGACCAGGTGGCTCCCGCTGCCCGAGCTGGAGGCTGGGGCTCTGCCACCCCCTTGGACCCCAAACCTGGCAGAGGCCATGGTCCCCGCGCAGGGTGCACAGCCCGCCTGGGTCAGGGGCAGAGCCCTCTATCAGCCCCCAAGTTAACGGGACCCATTTGTGGCAAAGAGGTTTCAAGCGGATGTTGTGATCCAGGCAAGCAAACCGAGTAAGAAAATTGAAGGGGCAGAGGGAGAAAAGGAAGCAAAAAAAGCTTTGTTTGGTTTCTCATTCCACTCCTCGGTGTATGATCTTACTCCATTAAAAAACCCACATCTTAATTTTCTACCTAGTCAGTTTATGTT
>NW_009726562.1:0-21154 GCF_000703405.1 Apaloderma vittatum | reverse complement strand
GAGCAGCAGGGCACGACTCTGCTGCATGTGACAGCACCGTTGCATGATCTATCCTCCACAGTGTGCAGAAAGATGGAGAGACTCTGCAAGAGGACACACTGCCATCAGCAAAATGTTTGTGGGTGTTTTTTTTTTCCTAGAGGATGGTGATTTTGGCAAGAAAATGAAAATCATCAGCCAACAACAGGAAACCTCCTAGAACTGTAACCAGCATTACTGAGGCTCTTAAACTACAAACTTCTTGTTTCAGTCTAAAACCAGGCGATTTAGCCATCTTTAACTACTAAAAATTCATACTGTCAAAATTTTGTGTGTAGTGCTTTACAGATCAAGCTATTTAAAACCCGACATGAAGCAATTTAAAATATGAATTGATCACAGCAAGTTCATTCATATGATTTCTCTTGGGGAGGGGGTCACAGCTTACAGCACTAACGAAAGACAGATGGCTTTGGAAAACTTACACAGACACTTAGCTCCAGTGTGAAAGCACATTTGATCCGCACATTTAATGAAAAGTCATAAATAAGTCAAAAATATGCACACCTTCCAAACTCTGTAATTCCCCATAGGGGATAAGCCAAAACTGAAACCATCCCGAGTTCCCTGAACTCGGACAGTTTGGATAAAATAGTACAAAAATGAAAATCACACCTCATTTTGGTTAAAACCACAAGTGATGCCCTTTTAAAAAAAAGCGTTGCTTAGTTTGCGCAGCTGTACTTCGGGCACTGCGCACAGCCACACAGCTGCTTGATCTGCCCCACAGCAGTCTCTAAAAGAGATTAGTTAAAGTTCCAGGAATGCAAAGCTAAATAATTCCTTGGAGTTATTTCACGATAAGTCTGGAATTACTGAAGCTAAGGCCTTGTTTAGCGCCAGAGGCAGGTGGGTTTTGCTGCAGTTAGCAGTTTCCATCGCAATAACAGGAGAGCCAATTAAAAGCCAATTAAAAGCCATTACTTGAAGGTCCGGCACTTTTTGCAGACTCTCCCCTCTTGAGTTTTCCTTCTGGAGCTGCCCTTTATCCTCAGCACAAAGACTTGACAATGAAAGCGGCCGCTCGCCCGTCTCCATTGGAGCCACGTCTGCCGGCACCTTCTGCAGCCCTTCCCCTCTGATCCCTGCCCTGCACAAACGTGCTGGTTTTTCACCCTCATTCTCATTTGTGAAGACCTGTTTGATGCCATATGAACACAAACAAGACAAGAATTGAACCTATGGTTAAGAATGAGTGAAGATTCCTCCTAGCATTTACCATGACAGTGGACACATACTGGTTGGTCTCTCCTTGAAGTCCCAGACCCTCTGCCACTTGAAAAGAGTGCAGATTTGGCATTTAAAAAAACACAACAAAATGACCTAGTGTTCAATCACATGATGAGGAATCGGGAGATCACAGTGTTTCATTGTTCCGCTACGAGAGCACCACCATGACTCCATCTGCGGCTCCATCACCTCACTGTAGAGCGGGGATCAAATGCTGTGTGTTTCAAACAGTGTGAGCTACAAGCATGAAGGAAGCCTGAGAAATTAAACCTTCTGCACTGTACACTTTAAAGACAAAAAACCAGAGAAAACCCAGTCAGAAATCTGCAATATCCTCCAAAGCGTAAGTAGGATCTGGTATCGATGGCAAAACTAGAGAAAAAAAAAGGAAACAGCCCTTTTCTTCCCGCAGACAGCAAGGATCCATTAGTATCCTTAGTGCTCTTCTTCTGGTTCTGTGCAACATTTCTGAGGAGAGGTTTCTCCAACCCATCTCACGTTTAGTTCCCAGTTATAGTTTAAAGGAATGGTAATTTTGCCCCTGTAGCTACCTGAGCAGTGTGAGCAGCCCCCTTCTCCCCTGCTCAGTCTCTGCCTCTGGAGCTATGGCACCAAATTCAGCAGGTTCTCGCCTTGATCTGGCTTTGGCTGACATGAACGGAAACCAGCTGTGTTAGACATCACTCCTCTGGACCTCTGTGGCGCAGGACACCGGTCACTGCTGTGGGTAAACCAGTGCCCGGCACCACATTGTACTGGACTCCTGGCGAGACGTATGAAACCAACAAATTTCCAGCTTTGCTACTTCCAACAGATCCTTGGCATTATATATCAGCTGATCAAATACAGAATCTCTTGGGTTTTTTACATTTATGTATCTGCTTATGCTGCTCATTGCTTTTTGACTTCATTTTTATCTGGCATGGACAAGCTCTGAAATTCCAGCTTCTCTGGCCGTGTGATCCTTCATAGAATCATCGAATCCTAGACTGGCCTAGGCTGGAAGCGACCTCGGAGATCATTTAGTCCAACCTCCCTGTCATGGGCATGGATGCCTCTCAGTTAGATCAGGCAACACATGGGGACCGAACGGGGACGCATCTAAAATCTGCTCCACTCCTAAATACCTTGAAATAATTTCCATGTGCAGTTCTAGAAAACAAGGCTGCATATTGCTCTGTGCTGCCTTTTTATTTTGGGTATAAGGTACACTAAACTTTGCTGCATCTCTTCTGCTGGGGAAACTGAGGCACAGCGCAATTCGGTGCAAATGGTAGCGCCTGTGCTAGATCTAAGATTTAAATTCTGGAGCACTTAGGTCTGAAAATCCATGCTAAAAACTTACAGAGAAGACAGACGTGGCCGTCTTTAATCACTATATTGGGCAGGAAGAGCTAACAAAACATGCCATCTGTGTGGCTCCCTTAATTTCTCCATGTTAAGAGAAAGCTGATGGAGTCCTCTGAAGGTAATTCCTGTGGAATAATGAGAGTTTGAACTTTGTGTTCCACCAGCTGAACTACAGAGAAGAGAAAGCTGTTATTTAGGTCTGTCCTAAATCTCATCGAAGTAGAGGAAGTCTGATATTCTAAGTCCTAAAATGTATGGGAAGGATTAAGGGTTTTTTTTGTCCACCAAACTTCTTAATGTTCCTTGGACTGCAAGATGAATTGAAACCAGGCTGCTAGGTGTAAGAAGGTGTTATCACTACAGGTTAATATGACTTAACTAGAAGTTAATATTCAACATCATAGCATTTACCTGCTTTTGCCAGCAAGGATTTTCATGATCTGCAAATATTCTCAATTTTCTATGGGTTAAAATCTCAACCAACTTTTTGACTGCGGTGAATATTCACGGAAATGTCAACATCGCTTTATTACGTGAACTGAAACTCTAGAAATCTGTGAAATCCAAACAGATCTAAACTGTACGGCAGCTCAAATCTGCACAACACAGCCCTCAAGAAATTGTAAAGGATGCAGATTGAGCACCAGACCCCAAAATAATTTTTGGCTCAAAATGAAGGAAATTAGCACATTTCAGAAAAATAAAACGTAATGTTTCTTGTGAAAGGCAATGCCACTATATCCCACAGCACCTGCCCAGAACACTGAAGTCCTGCGATGCTTCCAGGAGCCCCTGTTTTGAATGCCCAAGCTTAGCAGGGCTTTTTATTTGTGCAGTACTTCATCAGTATTTTTTTCCAGAACTAATGAAGCTGAAGGAGTAGCCAGGCTCCACTCTGGAGACCTCTGCTTCCCCTGACTTTACAGGAAATCCAGTTGTTGCTAAGCTGAACAATGCCACAAATTGCAAATGAAATACGTTGTTGGCGTTTATGCAGTCAGCTCTATCCGAGAGGGCAAAATAAGTGCTGGTTCCCAAGCACGATTACTTCAGCTTCTGTCCCTACAGAAATACTGAAATACCAACTTCTGTTGTTGTTGTTAAATTGACGATCTTATTTTACTTAGAATACTTCCACAAGCAACAAGGGAACAAATATTGGTGTGGTTCTTCAGGGACTGACGGCAGCTGCGTTAGATTACAAAAAACTCTCTGCAACACTTCCCTCTAACTTGGCATCAGCTTTTCTGTTCCTACATCCAAACTCCTGCAGCTGAATTTGCAGGCAGGAAGTATTTAGATTTGTGCAACTTGTTTCAGTAGGACCAGTTTTGGTAAGTGTTTTAGTTCACTTTTTGTCGACAAATTTTGCGTATTAAGTATGAGGAATATTAATATTCACCAGAGCAAAACTAATCTTAGGAAGAATTTGGAGAGAACCAGATTTACTACAAAACTCCTGAATGTGGTTTGCTTTCTTCTGCGTATGGATTCTTTGTGAACTATATGACAGCGCTTACTGGGGAAAGCGATAACCACATGGTTTTATGGTCTGAGTAGTTAAATATCGTGATGTAACTACTGAAAGTAATCTGTTTCCTAAATGGTAAAAGAGGAAGCAATGGAAATGTACTCCGTAGGAAATGTATACTATTACATCACATAACATACATGTGTAACTATGAATTTCTTAGTGTATTTTAAGTCTAATTTTTTAAGTTCTTCACAGCTCTGATTTTAGTAACATTCGGAGGAATTAAGTTATGTATTATTTATATTGTGTGAAAAACCAAGACTCTAAAACAAGCTCAGCATTATGCATTGCCTTTCAATTTCACAGACACTATTTTGCATGTAACAAGAGCCCCCGAACTGATTTTCTTTGTCAACTACACCACATGCTTCCATTTGTGTTTCCTCCAAAATAGCAATACTGTCTCTGTACAGGCAGGCGGGAGAGCCAGACTTTCCAAGGAAAAGAGAACAGTAGGTGATCCTGCTCTGGCGGAGGGGCTGGACTAGGTGGTCTTCTGAGGTCCCTTCCAACCCCCAACATTCTGTGATTCTGTGATTCTGTGGAGCTCACTGTCATTTCACATTCTATTCCCAGTTCAAGCACTCGATTACATTATTTGGTCCGTGTACCGGCGCTTGAAAGGATTTTCCTTGTTGCCTTTGTGAAGCAGCCGGGCACAGCCCTCACATTTTACCGGTACCACAGGTAGAAACCCCTGTTCTCAGCACATCCAAGCAACCGCTTCCAACCAAAGTCATCCCTGTGCCACGCTGCGCGCATTTATCCTGTTTTCCCATGTTTTCCTACAGGTCCCCTTTACTTTCCCTCTTTGCAGGTCGGAACGGCCGCGCTCCCTCGCCCCGGTGCCCCGGGCAAAGAGCGGGAGCAGCCGGGTCCTGCCCGGCCGTGCTCCCCCAGGACCGACGATCTCCCACGGGCGGAGCGAGGGCCTCTGAGAACGGTACCGAACCCAGCACCCAACTGCTTTGTTCTCACACTGATTTGTAAGATCCTCAGCAGAAATCATAATACAGATAATTAACACAGATTAATACTGATATTAAAATCACCATCCCTACGCTGATGCTTCACCCTTATCCTTGCGTTATAGTTACTTAAAAGAAAGAAGAGAGTTGAGGTGAAGCACCTGCAAGAGACTGCTGAAGGGTTCAAGACTCTTACATTTGCTGAGGTTCCTCCGCCTCAGCCTGAAATTCCCCTGCCCTGCCCCATTTCACTGGGCTTTTGAAAATCTCCCTTCTTTCCGTCTCAAGTGTAAGTTGGTTGTTGGTTTCTCGAGCAGAGGATCAGCTGCTCCGCTCCGTGGAGGGCCAGGCTGCCTCTGACGAGGAGGAGGAGGAGGAGTGGGCAGCAGATCCGCCGTCCCAAGCAGACCAGCTGAAGAAGATGCTGACCAGGCTCCCTCGCTGCGGCAGTGGGTAGGTGCCCAGGATTGATGCCCTTTGAGCCTTTTGCAAAGATTGTTTTGTGACCTGAAGGCACCGTTGGCTTTAGTACGAAGCAGCAACACCGTGTCGCAAAATCAGCCCGAATCACCTTCACCCGTTGCAGCCCACGGGAAAGAACGTGCCGGGCGTTCCCACCTCACCCTGAGCTGCATCAGCGCGGACGCTCGGTGATGGTCTGTGCTGCCAAGAGGTTTGTGGGAAAAATGGCTTTTACCATCATGAGGTCTCACCAGCTTTTTAATTTCTCTTAACGTATGTACAGATGCGATGAAAAAACGTGGAAAAAGCTGATGTCTTACTTGGAGACCACCAACACGGACAGCTCCGAAAGAGCCCCCGCGGAGCTTGTGGAAAGGATCCCGCAGCCGACCCAGCAGCTTGAGCTGAAAGGGCACGAAGTGAAAAAACTGGAAACAAACATGGGAGAGGTAACAGGGGCCGAGCGGCGCGTGACAAAGTTATTAACGTGTTCTGAAGTAGTTGCATTTACATACATGCGCCTTCATATTTCATTCTAGCCATTCCGCTCTCTTATTGCCTGTGTTTCCTGCTGGGCCCTTAGTTTGTCAGCTCAGACATCTCGTGCTCTCCACATTTCTGGTCTGGTTCCTGCCTGAAACTCTGTCTGTGGAGTGTAAGGATTTCAGTAGTTCTGGGAAAGATTATATTAATCGTTAAACTATTTAAAGTAAGAGTAAAATATTCAACTTTTTTATATGTTGACATCCTTTGATTTTTGTCAGTATTTCCTGTCATTTCCTCCTTTACTAAATTAAAGAGTTTACTTGTGAAGAAAACAATGTAAAAACAGAGTAATATCACAATTTGCAGTATTCAGTGAGAGTTTATTCCTGTAAAACTCCTTAGAGCCACACAAAGCTTCCTTCTGTAGTGCTTAACATGAGCCCACGTAAGAAACTACATTTATTCTTTTAACAGCTAGTGCCACTTTTCTTCTTTTTTCCCCTTATCTTCTGCAGTATTATATTGCCTTCTCTTTAATCTCTGCTGACGGATATTGGTTCTGCTCACCTTGCTCAGGAAAAGACGGTTATCAATAGAAAATTCCCGGACAAAAATGGAATCTGTTGCTCTGGATTTAAAGACAAGGAGGGAGGGGAACCAGACACAGCGCCAACAAACTGCAACAGGAATTTAAAATCAGTAGAGTGAATCATTTTGAGATGTTAGGGATTTATTCTTAAGCTCTCTTACTTGTATTTAGCCAGCATTTCTGTCTTGGGTGCTGTTCTAGGTTGGGGGTTTTTGATGCCACAAACCAGACAGACAAGGAATAAGTAATTCCTTTCAAAAAGGATTCCTGTAATGAACACAAAGCAAACTGGAAGACCGAGATCTAACTTGCAAATAAATATGTTGGCTCCATAAATAAACCACCAAGAGCACCTTCCCTGACGAGCTGACAAAACTGCTTTATACATCACTCCCTATGCTTCTATTTTGACCTGCTCCATGCTGAAAATGAGACAAATAGCAAAGCTAACAAGTAACAAACTCAGCAGAGAGCAACACAAACACTGAGTAATAATTGCTTCAGTCTAAGACTTGTAAAATCGGGCGATAAAAGAGTTCCAAAATTTGTCACGTCTAGAAAGTTCTCCTTCCCCACAATTGGACATTTAAAAATAGTTTCTACTGAGGTCAAGGTGAGGAGGGTGTTATGACCTGGTGATAATAGGTGGAGAAAACATGAGAGAATTCCAAAAATAAAGCGATGTGCCTCCAAGTGCAGCATTGCAAAGAAGCGCCAATTATTTTCTGTAATTAAAATGACAATTAGTTTATGACCTGCCCTCCAGGGAAAGAATGAAAAGGTCACCCTCGTGTCACATGCCTGTCAACAAGCTTAGAGGAGAGCAAGGAGAAACCCCGCGATGCTTTTCCTCCTGGTATCACTCCCCTGGCTCCCAGCCCAGCGGGGACAGGCGCATCTTCACCGGGAGGTGGCAAGGACTGTTGTGTTTAACGGCGAGCGTCAGAGCTGTTTACTACGAGTTTACCTTTCCTTTCCTTACAGCTAACGACGCTCAGGGCATCTCAGGGCGAGGACTGACCCGTACCAGTTAGAAAAGATCAGGTTTTGGGGATTTGGGTTTGGTGGCTTTAAGCCTGCTGCCCCATCATCCACCTTGGTGTGATGCTTGGGAACCAGCAAATGATCATCCCCTCCTAATTTTACAGACCCTTACTATCAGAAATGCTGCCTCAGTTCTTACCATTCCTAGCCTGCCTCAGCTCTCTTGGTACAGAAGCCGTTACTTCTGTTACTCTGTTTTATTCTTATTCTTACTTTTCAAGCTCTGTTACCCTTTCTGAATGAGAAGAACTGAAAATGTGCTTAATATTCAAACCCAAGCCCTTTGTGGCATAATCCCAGTAGCTGTTTTGTCCCCAGCTCCTTTCCTAACAGCTTCCAGCAGGTGTAGGCATCCTTTTGATCTCTGCTAACAGCCGAACAATGCTCAGGAGATTATGGCTCCTCTAGATCTCCCTCTTGAGCGCCAGTCTTCAGTGCTGCACACGGGTGACATTGCGTACCCTTCCCACACGCCTTACTTTGCATTATTGATGTGGAATTTCACCTAATCTTTTATTGCCCAGAGCTATTCAATATCATGAACTCAAGCTCTGATTCTTCGCAGGCAACTTCAGTTTTGATTAACCCCAAAAAATCATATTGAGACCCCTCCTGCCCAGGATTTCTGCAGCCTTCTTGAATTTGGACAACAAACCACTGCTTCACCAAGCACACGTGACAGCATTTTGCAGAACCAGAATCTGTTTTCTTTTTTTTTTGTCTTAAGAGGCAGGGTTTTTTTTTTTAACCAAAATACTTAAAATCAATTAGCTAATTACCTTCTTGTTTCACTGAATGGGCAGATGATTGACATGTAGGAGCTGCAAGACAAAGCTCGGATTACATTGGTGAGGGCACGCAAATGAGTTGTGCTTCACAGAAGGCGACAGCAATGCAAAAGATGACAAAGCAATAAAGATTACAAAACTGCAACAGTAATGCCAGCAGTCAAAATGTCTTAATGACCTGCTCGCATCCAGTGTCGAACAAACCACCGCTAGAGGCAAGAGCAAAGCACACATTTCCCGGCCACTCCTGATCCATCACGTAGCACGTTAGAGAAAAGTCCTTTTCTCTTCTGGAGTGAACTCTTTACCAGAGAAGGGGGAAAATGTAGTTTTGTAGTTGCTGGGCAAGAAAGTGAGAAGCCCCAGTGCTTTTAATCTCCTGTGTCATTGTCCAGATGAAAGGGCTGCTGCTGGGGGAACTGCAGCAAAAGGCGGAGGAGACCGAGTTGCTGAAGACGGAGCTGCAGATGTTGGAGACTGAGAGAGTCAGGCTGTCACTGGTGGAAGAGAAGCTCATGGATGTTTTACAGCTTCTTCAACAGCTTCGAGACTTGGTATGGTGAGAAAACAGTCCAGAGACTGAAAACTGGGGAGGGAGCTGGGGTTGTTCAGCTGCAGAAGAGAAGACTCCGGGGGCACCTTATCCCTGCCTGCAGTGCCTGAAGGGACCTACAGGGAGGCTGGGGAGGGACTTTTTACAAGAGCGTCCAGTGACAGGACAAGGAGAATGGGTTTAAGTTAAAAGAGAATGGGTTTAGATTGGATCTTGGGAAGAAATTGTTCAGTGCGAGGGTGGCCAGACTCAGGAATAGATTGCCCAGAGAGGCTGTGGCTGGCCCCTCCCTGGAGATGTTCAAGGCCAGGTTGGATGAGCCCTGAGCAACCTGGGCTGGTTCAGGGCGTCCCTGCCCATGGCAGGGCTTGGGTTGAATGAGCTCTGAGGTCCCTGCCAACCTAACACTGTCTAGGAATCTACGATTCTATGACAGTGTCATTTCCAAACTACAAAGGATGTTCATACCATCTATAAATTACTAATTCCTTCACACCAGGGCACATTTTTACATGAGTTTATCCTGAGAACTGCCCAGTAATCACAGAAAACTTTGAGACCCCTGTGGCTGACTTTCTGAAAGAAGCCTGGACATCTCTTTAGATCTAGATCTCCAAGCCCTCATTCTCCTGTAAACAACAAATTAGAGGAAACAAGGGAAACAAAAATGCCAGTAAACAGAAATATTCTAGATTTTTTTCCTTCCAGAAAAAGACCTTTGTTTAACTGCATCACAATGTGACACTGAGTCAGTATTAAAGGGGTAAAACCTCTCTGTATATATAAGGTCTACCCTGCAAGGCATTTTTTGTAAGAAGTTTCTTACCCAATTAATAATCCAAAAAAATGGACTTGTGAAAACTGATGCACTAACATCCCAGGAGCACATGGCCAGTACGGCAGTTCACTCCTTTAGAAAATCAGCTTAAATCTCCTGCTTGGGAATTACAGTGGTAAGGCCTGGCCAAAAGATGGGGAAATTGGATAATCTGCCAGAACATGGAGCTCACTGGGACGCACTGGACTGCTGGGAACTCATGTCTTTGGTAACAACTCGGGGTTCCCCGCGATTTTTCAGCAAAGCTCTGCCTAACCTGTGTGAGACGAGAATGCTTCCTCAAATGATCACTTTACTTGGGTTGAAGCATGCCCTGGGGAACAGGTGCAGCATCCCACAAAGCCTGCGTTAGGGTCTCGATAGCAAGTTAAGCACGTTTGTTTTCCAGACACGTTACGTGATGTCCCAACAGATGTCCAATATTAAACTAGCCCTGAAAAAGCCCGTCGAAACCCTAGGCAGTTTTCACAGTCACTCACTTTGGTGAGTGTTTATTACATCCCAGTGTATAATTAACAGTGGGCCTATACACAAAATTTCTTCTAATCTCTTTATACCTAAAATAGTTTTCAGTGATTCCCAGACCAGCTGGGTCTGAAAAGCCTCTTTCCGAGCTTGCATCACAAAGTCTGATCAACACAGGGCTGGCAGAGGACTGAACAAGCTTTTGGTGTGTGTGTCCTACTTATACTCCTTGCTATCTACATTGTTTTGGGCACACACTTTCGAAAATTCCATGCTTTCCACCAAATAATTGCTATTTCCCTTTTTACAGCCATATTAAAGAACTGCAGCCCCCCACAACCCACAGTGCTTGAAAATAAAGCCAATATCAAGTCACGTGTTATCAGGATTCAGTTTGCTTTAATTTTCAAATGCAACCACCCTGCTCATAGATTCCGCTACAGGCATTTAAACTGGTGAAGGACAGATTTGTGCCATAACATTGTTTTGTTTTTTAAAGAACATATCTAAGCGAGCCTTGGGGAAAATCTTGCTGAGCACTTTGGAATCCTGCCGGGACCCCCAACCTGGTAAGACAATAAATCACGCATAAAGACCAAGAAGTATGAAGTGGTTTTGGGGAAAAACACTAGATAATGAATAGATGAGCAGGAAAGAAATATTTTAAATGCTAGGGGACAGGCTAGGGAGAAAGAAGTACTATGCAAGAAAATCGCCTGTAGAAAGTGGTGCTTTCCAGTCTGTAACACATCAGGAAGAGGAACACGTCCAGGTGTTCTTTTAGCCAAATCTTTATTAGAATTTGGCCTTAGGGGAACCAATCACTATCCCACTGATGTCTGTAGGGCTTTGTTGGTATAACAAAGGGCAGAACATGGCCCAGGCACATATTTACCAGGTTTGCTGTCCCACTGCTTGTGGTGTTCCTCTGCCCCAACACAAACGAGCCACACAAGAGAGACCTGCCCTCCTCTAGGAACAGCCTGTCACGTTCCGCTTATGAAAATTAAATTTACAAACTCCGCTCCCTTGACAAAGGTCTGGTGTGTCAGAGCTGCCTTTGTAGGAGCTGCATGGGGATCGCAGCCTGGAGATTAGATTTGATCAGTTTGTTCCTGTTAACAGAGCATTTGTACTTACCTTCAAGTAACGAACATCCTGTACCGAGCCCGGGCAGGCAGTGGTCACAGACACGACTATAAAAGGCTGGAAGTGGCCTGAGGGTTTAATTTGGGAGGATATTGTCAGCAGCGATATAGGCAGAATAAAGCAGAAACCAGTCTGGGTTTTGCAGTTTCGAAGCTGTGGTGTTGTGAGTCCCAGGCGGCCCAGAGCTGCGCTGGGCTGCTCCACTGCGACTGCGGAGGAAGAAGAGAAAAGAAGGCAAAGGCAGAGTTTTGTCAGGTCCAGGGTACTAGCACAGAGAGAAACAGCATCTGAGTCGTAGGTCAGAAATGTCCTGGGGAGAGCAAGAGAAGAGG
Organism: Apaloderma vittatum; assembly: GCF_000703405.1. NCBI lineage: Eukaryota > Metazoa > Chordata > Aves > Trogoniformes > Trogonidae > Apaloderma > Apaloderma vittatum. The sequence continues at coordinate 9,327 of NW_009726562.1, read as the reverse complement.
AGACACCAACAAATGAAATGACCGCGCGTAGCTCTCCATCCCTTCAGCATCACCACTGCCTTGACGGCTCGTCTTCTCTGTATTTCCGTTTTCTGGCTGTGCTCGTCTTTAAGCAGCTTTCCTGAGCCTTTGTAATCGAATGTCTCCTTCCAAAGACTGAGCGGCTGGTGGGATGGGCCACTCTTTATCGTGACGTGAAATAGTCGTTGTTCACAGGAGTGTGTGAGAACTGAGTGGGCAGTGCATGAAACAAGAGAAAACTATCTTTGAACCCAGCTCCGCTTGTATTTTTACAGGAAGAGGAAGTCAGTAGGTGGTCTCAAAATTTAGACATTTGATGATAATTACTTGAAATGGCACCTATGAAGACAAGAGCTTGCGTTACGATTTGTTAAACTGCAACTTTCTGTCTTTGTTCCAGTTGTGACATTTGTCCTTTTCTTTTCCAAGGGAAAGCTCACCTATTTGAAGTCCTGGACACTCTTCAGCACCAGCTGGCAGCCTGTGAACTCTTGCAAATCCAGCCTCTGGGGAAGGCGCGGAGTCGCCAGCCCTTGTCTAACCCCCTGGTCATCTCGTGCTGAGCAGCAGTGCCGCCCGTCGCCTGCTCCTCGGCCACGCAAACACAGGATGAGTAAGATTTGTCTGGTTCAGCCGAGTGATGGACAAAAGCAGCAGAATAATTCAGCCATGAAAGTGAAGGTAGGCTGCTTCTGGGAGGAGCGCCAGCCCCTCAGCTCACGTCAAAGCCCTCCCGTACACGCACAAGCCCTCGCACGATGTGAGGATTGCGGAGCGATGGCTGTCTCTGATAGAAGCCTGACCACCCTGGTATGATGGCCCTGTAACTGTACCGGGAACCAAATAAAAACTGTTCCAAATACACCCACCTGGCCTGTTTAGATTTACAGCCCTGGGCGCGCACAGCCTGGGCACAGTTTTTAGCTTTTGTGAGAGTTCAATTCAAAAGCAAAAGGCGGCCAACACTATCACTGGCAAGTAAACCACTGCCTTAGAACCACAGAATCATAGAATCACAGAATCACAGAATCATGTGAGGGGTTGGAAGGGGCCTCTAGAGCTCACCCAGTGCCACCCCCTGCCAGAGCAGGGTGACCCAGGGCAGCCCCACAGGAACGTGTCCAGGCGGGTTGGAAAGTCTCCAGAGCAGGAGACTCCACACCCTCTCTGGGCAGCCTGGGCCAGGGCTCCGGCACCCGCACAGCCAACAAGTTTCTCCTCATGTTGAGGTGGAACTTCCCATGTTCTAACTTAAACCCATTATTCCTTGTTCTATTGCTGGGCACCACTGAGCAGAGATTGTCCCCTTCCCCTTGACCTCCACCCCTCAGATATTTCTCTACGTCAATAAATCCCCTCTCAGCCGTCTCCTTTCCAGGCTGAACAGCCCCAGGTCTCTCCGTCTCTCTTCCCAGCAGAGATGTTCAGTCCCTTGATCCCCCTCCCAGCTCTCCCTTGGACTCTCTCCAGTAGGTCCCTGTCTCTCTGGAACTGGGGAGCCCCAAACTGGACCCAGGATTCCAGGAGTGGTCTTCCCAGGGCAGAGCAGAGGGGGAGGAACATACAAGCAACAAAATGACTGCATTACCATAGAATCAGTTAGGTTGGAAAAGAGCTTTAAGATCAAGGACAACTGTTAACCCTGCCAGGTTAACCCTAAGCCATGTCACTAAGCCACCACAAGAATTATACCCATACACACCAGTGTGTGCCAGGAGAGCAAGTTTTAAGGGTTCATGCAGGAAATGTTCCTGCATGTCTGTATTTGTGATTCAGTTACTCACCTTATTTACCACTGAAGTTAGATTTGTTATTGCTCGGCTGAATTTTAAATTTGTGATTAGAGATGCCCTAGAAATCTGCAAGAGCCTTTTCTGGCGATAGCCTTAGATTTGACCTAAAAAGTTAGATTTAACTGCTTGAAAAAGTGATCTTGTTCCCAGGCTCTCAGGGAAAGGAAGGGTTGAAAGATTCCCTTTGCAACAGCTGCCGTCGCCTCACCGGCAAACGAGGCGTGCAGTGCAAAACTTTTCTCCTTGCATTTCCCTCAGTGCAGCTGCAGAGACGTGAAGTTAGGGCCCGCTTGAAGACAAATTGATGCCAAATTCTGGCCTTAATCCTGCTGCCACATAACGTTTTAATCAGCAATAAAATAATTTCTGGGGTCAAAAGAAAAATTCAGGTTGCCCCCAAGATGCTTTTGCTGTTTCCTTCATTATCAAACACAGAAACTGCAGAAGCGGAGTTCTTACGTGACCCAACAGAACGTATGTTATTAAAAAGATGCAACACAGAGCTTTTACGAATGTGAAATGACTTGCCTGAGATAATGCCAGCGATGAAATAAGAGTATTCAGTTCAGGACTGTGCATCTATGATTTTTTTTCCCATTAAAATGGTTCTGCAGGAATAAGGTCTGTAGCACAACTAGGGAATAAGAAGACTTGTATTCCTTTCTTTTCATTTAGAGCCATGTTGGTAACAAAAATTTGCAATGGATATTTCCCTTTTATTTTAGAGGAGAATTAAACAAAGGTGTTTGGCAAGCGATGGAACAAACTCTGCTCAATGGTGTTTTACCTGTTTTTTTTTCTGGTTTAATAGAGGGAGATTTTAAGAATGGATATATATTTTTTTAATGTAGATTTTTCAGAAAGATAAATTAGACAGGGCATAAGTACATAGTGAAATATTTACAATGCAAGAAAGAAAACTGTATACTAATACTAAATATACTACTAACAGAATACTAAGCATAATGTACTATTACTTAGTATATACGAAACCACCTGCTAGTATTGTATACGGCAAAAACGATGTACTAAACATGCAACTGATGAAAATTAAAATGAGTAGTAGATATACTCACGCATACTTAAGCTTGCTCTGCTAATTGTGTTCTTTTAGTATCTTTTTCCCCGAGTTTCCGCTTCACTTTCTAATGTATTTGTGGAACTCGACCATGAAGTGAACGGATGTCCTGGTGCCAAAAGGGAGGAGGAGCAGCAGTGCGGTGGGAGGGAGCGCTGCACAGCTCACCCAAGCAGCGTTTGAGCTCCAACTGGAAACCAGCACATGTCACTGGAAACCTGAACGGGTGTTCAGGAACTCGCAAACCACTGGGAAAAAAAGGAAGCTTTGGTGAAGAAATAAACAGCATTTAACTGCTATAAGCAGCAGCAAAGTTGTATGTTGCTAAGTTAGCTTCAAATACTGTAACGTTTTTATTTCTTGAAGAAATGTCTGTTTCAGAATGATTTTTGATACCTAGCTGATTAAGGTTTTAATAATAAAAGCTGATTATTTTAACTCAAAAAGGTATTTAATATGGAGCAATTCAGACTTGCATTATTTCAACAAGAAGAATCTGTTCTTTGGCATGGATCAAGAGACAGTCCTCAGTCAATTCCTGCTTGAAATCAGAAGCAAAGTGACCTTAAACTTCATTTTTTTTGCTAAATACTTTTATGCTAATGTTTTACACTGAGCCTGTCAGCAGTGTTTCATAGGAAGCTCTATAGCTATGTGATTTTAAATCAACGTAAATAAGAAATTTCTAGCTCTGCCCCAAGCACAGGTTGGCTTCCACAGCTTGATTTGCTGTGTGGGACACGTTCAAAAGAGTTTGCACAGTAACTGTGGGGAGCAAAGCCCAGCCTCTAGGTTTTCTTAAAGACCCAGCTCCTTAAGTCAAGTGATTTCTGCAGATTTCACCTACCTTGCTTTTTTCTTTTTCAGTTTTTTTTGCTTTTTGAGCATTGGATTTGTTCCCAGATAAACAGCAAACTGAAATACCTAATCAAGTCTCATTAAGAGCTTCAGCACCTCTCAAACAGTAACGTAGGAGCGGATACTCCCCACGCTGTTGCCTGCGTAACAAACTGCTCCTCTGAAGATCTGGAGCAGTCCTCACGGCAACGTTACTCTGCCATTGCTCATTTAGCATACACAAGATCATAAATTTAAACCTTACAGGGAACATACACCAAGTTTAAACTGACTTTGTAAAAAAAAAAAAAAATTCCTATATGGCAAAATGTGAAAAGATACCAAAGCACACTCAAAAGCCTTCCATTAAAACCCACAAATCCAGTATCTCAAATCTCTGCAAAGAGGGGCACCCATAAAATGCTTGAGCTCCCCGACTCTGCTGGCTTATAGCCTCCCTCTGGCCTTGCAGCACACCTGAGGCTTCGTCCCCTCCCCAGCGTGCTCATTCCTCCTTCTAGTAGATTTTTACTTTTTTTTATATCTCAAATCTCTGCAAAGAGGGGCACCCATAAAAGGGCTCGAGCACCCCGACTCTGCTGGCTTATAGCCTCCCTCTGGCCTTGCAGAACACCTGAGGCTTCGTCCCCTCCCCAGCGTGCTCCTTCTAGTAGATTTTTACTTTTTTTATTCTTCTCGAGAACAACTCTATTCCTAACGCAAGGACACTTTGTTTCACCCCAGCTGTAGCCTCTGGGGACTCCCTCATATAACTCACTCCAGCAGAAGTTATTCCTCAGCTCCTCTTCTGTGTGTCCTTCCCTCCTTCGCTGGCGATGGCACACGATGAATCCCTCAGGCTCCCCGCGTTCGTACTTTACACTCCGAGCACAAGTCACATTTTTCAAGAAATTCCTCCTCCATCATTTTTTACTTTATGTGAGGTATTACTTGTTAGTAAATTAAATTAGTAAATTAAACCCACCTGATACATAATTTATTCAATAATTGCCTCATTTATTGTCTTGAAAGTGCTCTTTCTGAAGTACCTGGCAGTGACAGCTCCTCAGAGACATCACGCTGATTCGCAAAATGTTCGCACCAAATTGTCGTGTCCGTCTCCAGCCAGGTCTTGATCTGTACATGCCGGTATGTTTAAATTTGTGGAATTTGCTGGAATTAAATCTCCTCCCTTTCATGATAATGTCCATTAATCTGCGACACGGTACATTGCAGTGATGAACGGCTGTTTAGGTCTCATTCTGTGTTTTCACCTTGCTGTTGAGAAGGGAACGGTTTGAAATGGAATCGCTCACTATGAGAGACTGACAATAAACTTTCACAGCAGGCGTATGACACATCACATTACCAGCCGCAGAGTTTCTCTTAGATTTATAATTTCATGGAGTTTAAGACAGTGAATCCTTTGCTATTTACATTATCTTATTTGCTTAACAATTTTATGTATAATTCCGCAAATTGTAAAAGCTATAGTGTGTGTTTCCTAGTGTGAAACTCGATTGAAAACCATCCTTATTTCCTCAATTACATGGCACCTTCAAGAAGCCACAATTTCCCGAGTTCCTGTTTGGTTTCTGACGTGCTTTCCTGGCTCTTCTGTACCAGAGCAGCAGAAACACCCTTCCCTGTTGCCCGTGGCGCTGCCCGTCACAGCAGCTCGGTGGTTCCCCATGTGAGTGTGTCTCATCGGGGTTTCCCAGCGCTTCTCCACAGCTGGGGAAATCCTGGGGGCACTGGGAGAGGCGCTCCTCCGGCCGTGCCTCTGCACACCAGCGTCAGGATATTCCCTTTTTTTTTGAACTGCTCTTCTTCCTTCAGGCTGGAGGTGCTGGACACCACCCCCAGACTGAGGTACTCCGGTTCTTGGGTGAGCTTCCCTGTAGCAAATCTCCTTAATCCAGCTCACTTCTCCACTCAGGAGGGGTGTCTGCATTAGAGCAAACCTCTCTGGATCGAGACTCATTTCTTAAATGACATTATTTCCTAAAATGCTTAGATTTTTCTGAACTATAACTATTTCAGACTCTCTGGTTGAAGATCTGCCTTGTCCTAGGCTTACTCCCCTACCAGAGTATATTTACAGCGTAACAAAAGAAAAGAATGAAAAGGCTCAGAGGAAATTCCAGGAATCCTAGTTCGCATTTTAGAACAAATCTCCAGTTAGACATCAAATTCAATTCATGACCAGTGTTCCTCCTGCCAATACCACTATATTTTAGTCTAATGAGACTCACAAAAGGATCGCAGTAGACAAAAGTTTGCTTCAACTTCCACAAGGTTCCCAAAACTTGGAGCACAGAACACAGACAGCTCTTTGAAAGTCAGCCTTGGAAATAAAAACGAATTAGCTCAGCATGATGCTAATCCATGCGTGCTTCGTGCCTTTGCCGCTCAGAGTTGAGAATAGCCCTTACTCAGTTCAGACGTCACTAGAAAGTTTTGTTAATGAAGGCTCGGCTACTTCTTCCACACGTTGGATGTTTGTGAGCCAGCAAGAACCTGGTGCAACAGCTGAGCAGCACAGCATCTTCAGACAAAAGCAGCCCCTGGTTTCCACGAGGCCACCAACACAACGGCAGCACAGATGCCCTCCAGCTTCTGCAGGGTCCCCCAACAGTGACGCGTGGGTACCCTCTAGGTTAGCTGCCCAAGTTCGCTTTCTGCATTATACCAAGTGCTGTAGATGCCACGAAATGGAAATCCTCAATCCTGCAAGTCCGTGCTCTCCATCTGCTCCCAGTCGGAAAATCCCACTGAGTTACAGGATTTGTCCCAAACCCGAGGTGATACCTCAGTGCGGTCCCTGCCGCTACGGCGAGGTGACAGTTCCTCTCTCTGTGGTAGGTGGGGATATATGCTCTGTGGGGGCTCTGAAATAAAGACATTTTTGAGGAAGGAGCAGAAGGTGAGCAGGCCAGGTATATAACGAAGCAGTGCAGATGACATTAGGAATGATCGGCTCGTGATTCTGCCTTGGAGGACCATGAGAAAACTTGACATTTGTCAAGGAGTTCACGAGGACTGTAGGATGACATGGAAAAATTATCAGTATCCAAGTGGTTTCACCCACGTCCTCACTGCAAAGCAAAAAGGTCACAAGAGCTGATTGCGCTGTTAGAGTGAGGGATAATTTCTGCACTTGAAGGTTTTATTGTTTGATAGCTCTGGTTTTGCCGATTATTTCTCACTGATTTTCTTCACAAGTAGAAGTGGGAAAAAGTTCTCTAATAAAGGTGAGTTCCAGTATTTTGCCAGGAATTCTCTGCCTCTGAATGTTGCCAAAAAACAGACAAAAAGAGAAAATAATGAGGGTGAGACCATTTGACCTCAATGTACCATTTGGGTAAAGCCTGTTATTTTTTAATACAGAATAAACAATAATCATGGGACCATCTTTTTTTGGTTTTGAGCTGATCTTGGAAATAAAATTGACCACACATGCACCATGCTAGCCCAGCACATGCAGCAGCAGCACTTGCTCTCCTGTCGAGCTGTGCAGCAGGGACGGGTTCTGGGGATGAAGTCAGCACGGCCGCTGATACAACAAACATCTGTCACGCCCAGGGCTGAGACACCCCACTGACCCACCTGCCAACGGACTGAGAGTCACCCCAAAACGTCACCAGGTTTTGAGAGTCATTTGAACGTCACTCTCGTTTTAAACCTCGCAGCCTTCTGGGGCTTCCTCGGAGTGCTGCCGTCACTGGCATGGCCGCACGTTCCTACTGCCACGGAAACCACTTATTTCTTTACAGAACAGCGCCGAGAAAACGTCTCGGCACCAACTCCACCACTAAAGCGCGCTCCTCGATGAGGGCTGTGGTGACCAGCTTACCCCCGACTGTAACTACACGTCCTCTCTCCAGCATGGACATGGGGATGTCCATACCACGCAGGAGGTCTTGGCTCACATCTGCTCTTACACATCTGGATTTCTAGCAAGGTGAGCAAAACACTTGCCCAGTCCTTTGCATCTGTTCTGCACAACTGCCTGGGTTAAACAAAATCTGCAGAGAACACCATTAACACGGGACAGAGCCTGCGAAGAGGGAAAACACCGCCGGAGCGGCTTTGACATACCTGATTGGAGCTATGTATGAGCAAAACCGACAGAACCAATAATTTAAGTGACAAAATTAGATTTAAGGAGCCATTGAACTGAACAACAATACAGTGAGGAGAGAGAGAGAAGAGATGAGGAGCATTTCAAATCCTAATATAGGAAGAAATAACGACATGGCAGATTCGCTGCTGTTCAGAGAACACCAAAGAGTTACCAACATAGGAGGAAGAAACAGAACTTTTTAGAGCAACTGCTAGTGAGAGCTCTAACATTATTTCAAGTAGGAAGTCAAGCTTTTCAGATCCATGAAGGAAGTATCTTTAGCAAGGTAGAATTTAGGAAGAGAACATAAGAAAATAAATAAACTTCTCATATGACATTGGTAAATCTGGAAAATACAATTCTACGGTGACAATCTTAACAACAGCGAGTTGCTCTCGAGAACTTCAGTTTGAACTTACGCTGCAGGACTTCTAACTTATGTGCAGTGCATAGTCCTCATTCCAACAGCCACAAACCCTTAAGAAATGCATTAATATTTATAGCTGTCATCTGGTTTCTGCTGGGTTTGTTGTTTTTTTTTTTTCCCCTAATGGAGAAGCAGAATAATATACCTAGCAACTCCTCTATCATAAAAGGAAATTGTTGCACATCGTGGTAGACTGACCTCAGCTTATACTGTTATTTCATTGATTGTATAAGTGATTCTCAAAGGCTCGAGGGTTAGAACATGACAGAGATCACAAGCAATTAAAAATGCAGTAAGAATGATCTTTTGAGGTCCCTTCCAACCCTTAACATTCTGTGATTCTGTGAAGAAAGGAACAAAAATACAGCTGAGTCCCTGAAGTAAAACATATCTGACAATGCCGAGACTATGGAAAAGGAGATTTTGCTAAGAAGAATTGAACAAGTAAAAGTTCTTGTAGATTATGGATTTCTTTTGCTTTAACTCCTGCACAGACAAATGTGGAACTGAGATCATGCTGAGCAAAGCTGAATGACAATTTTTCAAACAACTGAAAGGTCCCAGCTACTTCAACACTGCCTACAAACGTAGCACTATATTATTATCACTCTCATTTTAAAAGTCTAGAATATGAAGGATTTCAGGGTAGGTTAGGATAAAAACCTGTTTGCTCCTTTTCTGAGGAATGTTTCTGAGGGTACCTAACTAGAACTTGGATTAACGTTGGAAAAAGGCCATGAAAACTCCTGAAGGAGAATATACAGCCCTGCAACAGGTTGCCCAGAGAGGTTACGGGGTCTCCAGCCTTGGAGATGCTTAAAGAACAACTGGAGACGGGAGCACCCTGCTCCAGCTCCCCCTGCCTGGAGCACGGCAGTGGGACCAGGTGGTAGATTTAGCTGAAAAGGTGTAGATTTAGCTGAAAAGGTGTAGATTTAGCTAAAAAGTTGTAGATTTAGCTCAGTTGGTTGAGCATGGGGCTGATAACACCAAGATCCCAAGTTTGATTCCCGCTCGGTCCCCATGTTGCCTGATCTAGTTGAGA
>NW_009726561.1:8739-10835 GCF_000703405.1 Apaloderma vittatum | reverse complement strand
GAGGCGCCTGGCTGCCCCGCACCATTGCGGTGCTGGCGTGACTGGCGCTCTCTGCGAATAACCTTGCCTTGTTCCCCGTTAGCGCTTTTTACGCGTGTTTTTTTGTGTTTTTCCCTCCATTGTTTAGAGTTTTGTACCCTCTTTTGTGTTGTTATTCTCTCCGTTCTGTCAAGCGGTTCCTTGCAGTGGTGTTTTTTTTTAACTTGTTTTTTCCTCCCCTCCTCCCCGATCGTTTGATCACGTAACGATCGCCGTGATGCTAGGTGGGGGATGTGGGTAAGCGATCACGTGCCGCGGGTGTTGGGGGGGTGTCCGCGTGGAAGATACCCCCTCACATAAAACCTAGAATGAGAAAGGGAGTAGGCATCAGGAATAGCTGCAAGGAAGGAAGTTCAGGGGGAATTAACAATGCAGAACTTAATAAACGGAGCAGGTCTGTTTGGCCAACGAAGAAATGTGTTTTCCTATTTCATTGTTTCGGTTGTCTGAATAGAGAGAGATGCGTAATTCAAGTGAATTTTTGCCTGTCTTAAACAGACGATGAAGTCAGCAGTCACGCTGTGCCGTTCCTAGCAGACAGGAAATCTTTGTAAGACCAGTCTTGAGCTGCTCGGTCTCTGACAACATCTGTTAATAATTCCACAGTACAAATGGTGCATTGGTAGTAGGGAGGTTGTTACTGCTTGTGAACTTTGATAAAAATTCAGTAACCGTAAATTCTTTCAGATGAACTTGATGTCTTGCATGAAGAAGTCTGCATTATCTGCAGTAAAATAAATCCCCTCCTGACTGAACCTAACCGTCTTTCAAAATTACTATCCTACTTCTACTTCCCACCAGAGTAGTTTTGAAAGACGGCTAGGTTCAGTCAGGAGGGGATTTATTTTCCTGCAGATAATCTAGTTTTCAAAGAAAATCCCAGAAACCCAGAGGTGCCTCCAAAAGGCAGCTTGTACAAATTTGACAGGTAGCTAAATCATAATTTCATGTACTTCTGCATTTTATTTCATAGTTATTTTACTAACAAACTGTTCTGGGATGCAGTTTTATAGTGGGTTTTTTTGTCCTCATCTTTCATCATATTAAACCCATGATGGCCATCCTAAGAGTGAAATACATTCTGACTGATTATTTTGCATCTTATTAATTATCACCACAGAAGACAATGTATATAAATATAAAATATAGTAGGTGTATGAGATGTGGTAACTCTAGTATTGCCACAGGGACTGAATTTTATGAAGCACCTCACATTATTTTCATCATCATTAGTGTCATGTTTGTAAATAGTATGTAGGCAGTATTTAGCCTTTAAGTGTTTGAAGATTCTGTTGCGTCCTTCACTTATACAAAGTCACTCATACTTTACACTTTGTCAAATTTTTGCAGCTAACTTTTCTGAGCAAGTAGTTGAAAGCTTTCCATCTGACATCACTACTGGTATATACTATGGATGGGCCTGTGTTGGAAACGGAGATGTGCATAAAATGGTTTTGAGCATAGGATGGAATCCTTTCTATAAGAATATTAAGAAATCAGTGGTAAGACTTTTGTTTTTTATGGGATTTTTATTATAATAAATGAGATGTTGAGTTTGAATAAGAGAAGCAGAATTTGATCCATAAATGATATATAGAAATTCTGTTTGCTTTTGGAGATGTGTTTCATATCTATATTGTATGTTTACATTCGGAAAAGAAAATACTTCCAGTAGCCAGGGAGTATACAGCTGTAGGTGAATAAAGTTTATTTTCTTCTTACTATTCTATCATTACATAAATACTTCCAAAATAAAAAGTATTTCTGATCTGGTTGTTGCTCATGGTGCTGATAGCTAACTAAACATAACCTTCATAGATGCATTGAATTCACTGATTATGAGAGCCCTAGCATGATCTGGAACATAGTAACATTGTTCTTTGTGGTCTATGTACATTTTAAAAAAAAAAGGATGTTGGAGCATCTGAATTTGTAGTGTTTCTGTATTAGTTCTCAAATGTTGGAATCCATACATGAGGTGCTGCATCTTGATATACAGAATAAATTTTCAAAGGTACATAATAATAGGATGGAGGAGTTGAGTTAAAATCCTGAGC
>NW_009726561.1:0-8708 GCF_000703405.1 Apaloderma vittatum | reverse complement strand
TCCTGCTGCCAGGTGCTGTTGCTTTTCTCAAGCCTTGCAAAGCTCTGCTTTAATTATTTAAAGTACTCGTATTTTGGCATGAATCTCTGCCTTTAAGCTTCTAAGTGTTTGAAGGGTCGCTAATGTGCTTGTCTTAATTAAATGTATACTTAAAAAAAATTGCAGATAACTTTTCTGAGCAAGTAGTCAAAATCTCTGCTGGTATATGCTGTGGGTGGGCCTATGTTGGAGGGGGAGCTGTACATAAAATGGTTTTGAGCGTAAGATGGAACTCTTTCTCAGTCTTTGCTCCTTCTTGAATTTTATTGTTCGTTTCTGATATGAGCTGGTTATAAAAGCTCTCCTTAAACCGTTTCAATCAAAATCTTAATAGTTATTTAGGTGTATCAACTTAATGAGGAAACATTAAACTTTGTGACTTGCTGCCTTGGAAATCTTACTTCTGAGAAGTGGTGAAGCATTTTTCCTGAGCAATGTCTGGTTTTTTTGAGGGTGGGGGATGGGTTTTTTTTGTTTGTTTGGCTACCAGCATACTCTTACGTAATTTTTCTTAAATTCTGTGCAAAGTACAAATCTCCTTTCTAACATAAACAAAAGCCCTAGCCCTTTACTCTTGCATTATACATGCTAAACTGAATGTCACTTTTATTGGTATGTGTTGTGGAGAATTTGAATTAGATTCAAACTACAGTTATTAGCTGTACATCTTTACAGTGATGGAAATAAATGCCAACTTATTTCTCTTCCTTTAGGAAACGCACATTATCCACACCTTCAAAGAAGACTTTTATGGAGAAATTCTTAGTATAGTCATAGTTGGATATATTCGACCAGAAAAAAACTTTGATTCCTTAGGTCAGTATTGCAGGTGTCCCTCAAATTAGTTGCTTATTTGTCTTACAGATGCAATTACTGTGTCTTCACTGTCTCTTTCCATGATGAGATGTTTTATCTGTTAACCTTTGAAATTTCAGTAAAGTGTTTTCATAAGCTAAAACAACAAGTTGGTTTGCTTATAAAACCCCAAAAACATACACCCACATCTTCCAGTGTATCACACTAAAAAATTTTATTGTGTTGCTTGTCTAAGGGGTAATTTAAAGTCCTGGACTTGTCATAAAAGCATTGAATCAGTCTGCTAATTTTATTTTTTAAAACATAGCTATGATAAAATTTAAGCAGTTCATGAAACACTGTTGATCTTTTGTTAAAATGTCTTTTGGAGCAAGGAGGGGGTAGTGCTTATAGTGGTGAAAAAGGCAACTCTGTCATGTTTGAGTGTGGGGAAAAAAAAAATTTTCAAAAAAATTTGAAAACCAAATAATTTTGCTTTTCAGACCTCTTGGTTATAATTTTATCCTACTCCTGTGATTGATGTCCAAGTACTCTGTGGTACACCTTATTTTCACTAGCTGTTGTCTGTTCAGAATTCAAAGCAATTTTTAAATACCTCTATTTTTATCTTTTTTTTAGAGGCGCTCATTTCAGCAATTCAGGAGGACATTGAAGAAGCCAAAAGACAGCTAGATTTACCAGAACATCTTAAGCTCAAAGAAGATAACTTCTTTCATCTGCCAGAAAGCAAAATAATGAACAACCACTGAACAAACCCATGCTGCTTTGGTTTATTTATTTTTTTTCAGTTTCTATTATTTTTTTTCATCCTCTGCCGTGGAGCTTTTATATTTGCACTGCTTTTATAGGTACTTCATTATCATATGTCTGTTTAGGTAACTGAGGTTGGAATCAACCATACAAGGGGATTTTAGTTTCCTGGTGTTAATTCATCATTAACCCAGTCATGCCAAAGGGATAGAATGCTGTTGTAGATCCTTACAGATAAATTGTGTGTGCCCTAAGATTACCAATTGTCCAGAGATCTGAGCACATGCAGAACATGACCAAAGTTAATTGTGACCACTGCTGATCCTGAGGTATGGATAGTTCACTTAAATGAAGAATGTCTTTTTTTAACATACTGAATGTTATTCTGACCTCTATTCCCAGCTTTATACATCATTCTTATATCTGGATTTTAGCTAGTAACTTAGAAAATTTTGCTACTGATGGAGTCAGAAATTTCCTGTGGTTCAGGAATCCAGTGATTAGATAACTGTAGCAGGAATAATTCTCTATAGTTCTTATTTTTTCTATGCTACATGGCTGTCATGATTGAAGCTCTTATGGAATTTATTTATTTTAAGTTTATCTGAAATGGAGGAGAGCACTGTTGCTCACTGAGTTACTGGAATCTGAGATGCAATTCATAGTTGACCGTACATGTGACAACACATGATCTGTGTAGTTTGCTTCTGATGAAGTGTTTCACTGAAATTAGGAGTTGAATGACTGCGAAAGTTGGCAGACGGAAGGCTCAGGTGCAAAAAATGCAGAAAGAGCTTGACAAGACTTCTGCTCATTGAGCCTTAAGTCAAAGGGAGGTAATAAAAGGCAGTTTTGCCTTTTATATGCTGCTGGCATTTGTCCTAGGAAAGGGTGGGGTTATTCATTACACTGGCAATAAAATGATTGACTTGAAGATTGACATTATTGCAACGCACAGAAAAATCGCATCAACTCTCTGCACCCAGTGCAGATAAAAGCCAAAGTTTTGGCTAGATAAATACAGAAATGAAAGTCTGTGGGTATCCGTGGAATAGTGTATCAACACTAGTGGCTACTGGTTATTTATTACAAGAATTTGCAGGTAGTCCTACTCTGAAATGTACGTATGGGTAAATACAGGGGTCTTTTGACGATGGCTTGTGATGTGGCTGGAACGTTTTCTGTAGACTGGTTTTGTGGATATGTCTCAACTGTAGTTCTGTGTCTGAACTGCCACATACAATTTGGAATGCACAATTTCTGTAGGGCAGTTTTAATGAGTTTTTTCCTTGTCCTATCCTATTTGAATCCTGCTTTTCACTAGGGTTTAAGAGAGTTTTAACAAGTCACCATTTGTGTCTTTGTGGCAGATGTTAGGTGTTAGTTCTACTTCATATTGTTTTAACTTTCAGCCAGTATCATAAGATATTAGGGAGGAGGTCTAGAGCAAATCAAAAACTTCTGTTTGCTCTGTAGGACTCCCAAGAGAAACTGGATTTCATTTAAATGAGTTGTTCATCAGTGCTGTTGATAGCAGAGACAGATGGAATACAAAATTGAGGCAGAGGGAGAGGCAGCTATCAACAGATATATTTTTAAAGGAGAGTAAAAAATTTAGTGGACTTCTACTATGAAACACATTGAAAACTATTTCTAAAAAGTCTGTAAAAGAGTTGTCTTGGAAGAGTGACAGCTGGACATTTTAAAATAGAGGGATAAAGGGAGAATTTTTTTTTTGCAAAGATTTGCAACTTTCTTCAGATTGTAATAAAGTCAAAATCTAATATGCTTCCTTTTAAAAAGAATAAACAAAAGCCATACTAGTTGACTGAATATATTGTCAAGAATATATTTAAAGAGTAGATCGTTGTCCATGGTTTGCCAGTAATGTCATGTCTGTTGTGGAACCCTTAGTGCCTTAAGCTCGATGTCTCAGTAATACTTTCTTTTATCTGCTAATAAACACTAGTATCGAAAATTCAGTTAACCATCTGATTATAGAACCACTGTGCTATAAACAGAGAACAGTGGCAAAGGGAAAACTTGAAAAACTGTTAGTTTGCTCTCAAATCTTAGCTGAGTTGTGATATATGGATACACTGAACTAATAAACTGCTTTTTGTGTGTTTGTCTTCAAATCAGAAAAAATGTTTTTACATTCATTTGAGCTACCTGTCCACGTGATTCAAGAGAAATTGTTATGTATCAGCTGTTAAGCTTCATACATAATTCCTAGCACGGTATAAATTTTGTGAAGGGTTATATTTTTGTATGATGTACAAGTAACTGTATTTGAGTTGATGTTGCAGCACTGTACTATTAATAAAGGAACTGTAATTGACAAAGGTATCCTTGTTGCAGGTTTTCTTAACTCTGCCAAACCTAGCAAAGTTAGTTGTCTCAGTCTTACACAAAGCTTTGTAGAGTGGCAGCCCAAATACCTAGACAGACAGAAAAGAGTAGGGAGATGGTCAGCATTCCTAGCGTGTCTGAAAGCTGGCCCTGGTCTGGGGACTTCTGTGCTTTAGTCAGAACTTAGGGCAGCTTCAGCCTCAGAATTCACAGCCTGAAACCTGAGAACTGATTTGTCTGTACGCTTTATTTCAAAGCATATTAAAACTGCTTGTTTCTGTTAGGACTCAGAAGAAATTTCTGTGGAGATCAAGTTCAGGGCAGGTAAATCTGCACTGAGGAAGGGACCTGCAGCAAAAAGAACCGACAAAAAAAAACATTTTGGTTTTTTTTTTTTTTGAGCGGGGACAAGCCCTTGCTTGTGCTGACTGTCCCTCTGGTGGGCGCAGCCAGCGCCACCCTCTGCTGAACAGGCCACGGGTGTAAGAAGCCTCTGGGAGGGTAAGTTGCTGCCCAGTGAGCACAGAGTCATCAACTAGCGCTTGTGGGTGCCAGGGGAGGCAGGAAAATCCCTGCCTAGCCTCCGTCACCTGCCCAGTTGCCCTTGTGGAACAAGTATGGGGCTCTAGAACATGAGAGCCAGGCAAAGGAAGAGGCAGATGGAGGTTAGACAGGTGGGGCTGTCTAGGGTCAGTCAGCCACATGCATTAGGACTTCTCTGTCCAAGAAGAAAAGGAGGGTAACTTGTGGGACATTCCCTTCTGAAGGGAACAGAGGGCCCTATTGCCACCCAGATCCAACCCACAGGGAGGTCTGCTGTCTCCCTAGGGCCCAGGTTAAGGATGTTATTAAGAAGGTCCCAGGTCTGGTAAAGCCCTCTGATTATTGCTCACTTCTGGTTATGCAGACTGGTAATGATGACATAGTGGAGAGATGACCAGAAGCAATCAAAAGGGACTTCAGGGCACTGGGACGGATGCTTGAAGGATCAGGTGTGCAAATCTGTATGTAAGATGTTTGTAGTTATTTCAAAGTCAATGAGGTGATTTTGGCATGATTCAGGTTGCTATCCGTTGAAATAAGTACCTCCCAGTCAGCTGTTTTATGAAAAGCATGGACATATAAAACAATATTTGTAAGTAAAAGAAGGTGGCGTCTGCCATATGAGTTGCTGTTATTTGGGTAAAGCGCTGCCTGTTCTGGCGATGGAGCCGCAGCAATACACGGTGTGCCTGTGGCTCAGCAGCACACTGTTAATGGTTTCTGCTTCTCATTTTTAAATGTCAGCGCAGTCAGTCAGTCATAAAGCCCTTAAATGCCAGTACTGCTCTTCAGCACGATCCTACCTTGTTTATTTTGCTGCAGTCAGAGCAATCTGGGCTGTCTGCCAGGTCAGAGTTACTGCAGCAGTGTGGGCAGCAGCCTCCTTCAGCATACAGTAGTGTGTTAGTTGGATACAAGAGAACAAAACCAAGAGTATTTAAAGACAAGCAATCTTGAACTCAGGAGCATTCTGCATTGTTCATGTTGTGCTCAGAAGTTCAAAATTCAGGGTATAAATCACAGGAGAAAATGCCTACAAATGGATACCTCTTGTCCTGATGCGTCCTGGACTTTGTATTCAGCTACAAAACAGTTCCAAGTTGCACATTCCACCCAATAAACTGTAGCTCCATACCTAGGATGTGCACACAAATGGTGCCTCTCCTAGAAAGGCAAATAAAACAGTATCATAACAGTAAAACTTCTCTTGAATACATACTGAGCACCCTGCCCAAAGCAAAAGGTTCTTTGTCATGACAGAGTATCATCAATGAGGAGTCTTGCAGGAGGAAGTCGAAATTAAATAAAAAATAAAGCTTGAGCCTTGTCTTGAAACTTTATGTGCCCACAAAGTATATTTCTTAGGTGTTTTGAAATTTGTGAAAAGCTGATTATGAACTGTAAGAACTGGCCTGGACTTTTGTCTTCTTCCCCGCCAAGTGATGGAACTGATTTGCCACCTGCTTTAGCTGTCCGTGCCACGCCTGCACATGGATGTTCAGAGGCATTTGAGAGGATCAAACTAGCACCACATAGTAAAGTAAAATTATGGGAAACCTTGGCCAAATACTCTCATTTGCAAAGGCAATAGGTTTTATGCCTAGTGAACAAGAAAACAATACATTTTATGCCTTTCGAACCACAATGAATGAAATTACCTTTATGTTTGAATAACAATATAATTTTTCAGGTGTGTAGGAAAATTTGTGTGTAACTGAGTGCAAACAGAACATTCTATGTGTTTGGTGTGCATCATCGTGTGGGTGGTTTTGAAAACAGGCACTGCATACAGTTCTGTGAAATATTGAAGTGAATCCTTCGTCCTACGTAATGTTAAAACATGTATGTCCGGTTCTCTGCAACTAGGCATTTTCTATCTGAAAAGAAGAAAATGGATGTGCTAGGAGTTCACATTAGCAGCACTTTAAAGTAGGTGAAGTTAGCAACCTTCTGTGACCTGGTTAACTTGCTATGTGGTTTTTCCTGATTGAGGAAGGATTTAGCTTCCCACTCCTGACTGCACTGCATCTTGGCTCCTGTATCATCATTGCAGACACATTTCAGACAACGTACAGGTTTAGCTGTTTAGAGGGACTAGTTTCTATTTCGTCTTAGTATTTCTGTAATCCTGATGGAAAATCTGTCCTGTTGTATTAATCCCAAATAAAATAAAAATAAATTGTTGGCAACAGTCTGCAAACTGAAATTACATCCTTTTTTTTTGTCCCAAGTCTATGCCAAAATATTGCTGTAATTTATTATAGTGTCCTTGTACAGTTCCTAAAGGTGGTCTCTTTCTAGTTATTTCCACAATTTTAAGTATTGTTATATCATAAATAGTGATCTGCACAATCCAATATATCCCCTGTCCAGAAGAGTTTTTATATGTTACAATATAATACAGTCTGAGCCTGGTGTCGTAGAATGGCATCTGCTGGCCATCATCTGATTCTGTGGAGAGGGAATAGGATGATGTTTCCAAGGGGAATAATGCTGCTCAGTTCAGAATTAGATACAGCATAATTTAGGTAAAGGAAACAGCATATATAAATGGGTCACAGCACAAAACAGTTAGCCTCTCAAAGTTGCTTTGACAAGAAAACAACAGACAGTTCAGTAATTTTTCACCTCAAAGATATGTTTTGTGGCCCTTTGATTTTTAAATCGTGTTGCTAGTTGTTGATCTTCCATTCTTCACAGGATTGTAACTTGTCGGAGCTTTTTTTCATCCAATGTGAAAAGGAAAAACAGTATAGGTTTAGACTGCTTTACAAGATTTTTTGCTTATTTCGTCTCAGGGAGGACCATTTCCTACTGTTTCTTTCTAAGCTGTTTTTAAAATTAACCTTCTTCATTTTTAAAAAGTTCATGAAATTTGATAAATTCATGATTATATTCAATACTGCACTGCATTTAAGACCTGTTGTAATAAAGGAAAATATAGATGTTGTCCAGGGATTTAGTAGGGAACTGCTCATTTGAAATGAGAAACAGTCCAGAATAGTGCCTTAGTGAATCACATGCTCATTGCAAATGAGGGGAATAATTCAGCTTAATATTGTAGATTTCAGAATAGTGCTCCAAAGCTATATGTAGATCTGTAATTTGAAAAGTTTACAAACAGGAAAAGCTGGGACGTATGTGAATTTAAAGGACTCAGCGTAGGAATATATTTACATGGAGATTTTGTAGTAGCCAGCCCCAGAATAGTATTACCTTGTATTTCAGAGGTCAAGCTCTGAGCAGAAAAGGAAGTAAATGAAAAGTTTGGGAAGAAGTTGTGTATAATAGCTCTTCTCAATGCTATCACCTAATCACTTCCCTCCAACTGGGTGGTTCTGATATGGATCAAGTGTAACTTTTACGCCTGCAGAAAACCAAGACCTTGCTTTTGCTTGGCACGGACTTCAACATGTTACGCAGCCTCTAACTATCAAGGAGATTTGCGCATTGTACCTCATGCACAGGAAGGCTGCTGGGAAGGTTATGGATCTCAGCATTCAATTGTGTATTTTGATCCAAGCAGTTGCAGCAAAGGGAAAACAGATGGCTGATGAAAGAGTGATTACAAGGCAGTAGGCTATTCCTTGTTCTGAAAACAAATTAAAAAAAAAGAGAATAAATCCAATGTGGGGTGCAAATTGAGCTTGGCCTTTCAGTTTGCATACCCAACAATTTCAAATAAATACGATTTTTACAAATTGAGATGGCTGACTGTACTCTTTAGCCCCATGCAGCAAATCTCTAAACTTTATTGTTCTTCCTGTTACTGCAAAGTAGTTTAAAATGCTGATGTTTTGAACAAAGGACAGAAAAGGAAATGTTTTGGGTAAAAGGAAGAGGAAGAACTGTAGGCATACTGAGCCTCTTCCCACTAGAGGAAATGGTGAGCAATGTATTAAGAAAACATCCACTGACTAGAAAAGTGGGTATGTGCGTAACATGGCACAAGGGTGAAAGGAATAATAATAATAATAAAAATAGTAGTAGTCGATGCTGATGGTTATTGTTGATAGTAATAGTAATAATAATTGCAAATCTAAAGTAGCTAGCTGTGTCCTGGCTACCTCAGTAACGGATGCTAGGTCCATACGGCTAGGAGATGGTCTGTAAGAATGTGAGTCACTTCCATATTTCACCTTGACATGCAGCTCAGGATCTCCTAAAAGCCCTGTGTTAAAATAAAATAAAATAAAATAAAATATAAA
>NW_009726560.1:121467-124620 GCF_000703405.1 Apaloderma vittatum | reverse complement strand
GGAATCACTTTTTCTCAAACCGTCTGTTTTTGTTTTCTTTGCCCGTTATGAGCCCGGGTGGTCTCTGCTTAGAAAAGGGAAGCTGGAACTCGGCCACTGTCTGGTGGCACCAGGAGCTGGTACATAGGAGATGCGGTACAGAGTGTGAGATTCCTGGCCGTCTGCTCTCAGTTTCTCACTATAACATTTTACATCACGAGCAGTGCAGAATAGGACAAGTAACACGTTAAACCAACATGTTCCGTTAATGACAAAAGCTTCACTAGGCCTTCCGCTATTTTGCAATTAGAAATAATTTGTTGCTCCCTCCCTTAAATGCTGTTTCATTATGTTTTAGGGTGCTATAAAAGGAAAATTGCAGGAGCTCGGGGCCTATGTTGGTAAGTCTTATGTGTTTAGCAATCTTTTTTGCATTCGTTGTTGTTAGATAGGGAACAACCAGATAGTTAATGGAACGGCATGTTTACTCACTGTTGCTTGTGTACAGAAGCCTTAATCATGAGACGAATGATCTAAAGTGCCAGACTAGTATGAAAGAAAATACTTCAGAAAATATGTCTTTTTAATGTTGTGTACAGACTTTACTTGATGAAATGAATACAGCTATATTAGTGCCTTGGTTCAAATTCACAATTTGAAGTGGATTTCCCAACTACCTTCACTCGCTATGCCATGGAGCAGTATTGGAGAGCATGAGGTGTTTGATGAAACTAAATTGAAGAAGGACATTTAAAGCCCTTGAACAATGAATGCACCACTTGGTCCTTCAGAGTAGATTAGAGATAGACTAAAGCAAAAAGCCAAATACCAAACTCCCCAAACCCTGAATGTCAGATTTTGAGCACTTTCCTGTCTGTTCTGATGAGTAGACTAACCATGTGTGAGCAGCCCAGCAAGGGAATGGATTTCTTGCTGTGTATGGAATTGCACTTGTTAGGGATTCACAGAATCAGCCTCTCGGGATTGCTGTGTTGTTTGGAGTTATTTTTGTAGATGGAATTTAACACAGTTTTGATTTGTTTAATGCAAGAATTTTTAAGAGGATATTTATATATCTTGTCTTTGTAACTAAAGGAAATTTCACCAGGATAAGGTGCTATAGTTGGCAATATTTGAAGTGATGAAAACTGTAGATGGTTATCAGTGTTATTTCTCACTCATAGCTGAAACTTATATTGAAGTTCAGATGAAATTAGCCTTCTTAATTTGCTTACCTAATCCTCTGCCTGCAAAATTTTCATAGTAAAACTGGAGAAAAAAACCTACTTACATGTTTGTGGATTTTTGCTACATCTTTTATGATTTATTATACTTCAGAATAACATATTTCTCTTTCTATTAGATGAAGAGCTCCCTGATTATATTATGGTTATGGTGGCCAATAAGAAGAGTCAGGAGCAGATGACAGAAGACCTTTCCCTTTTCCTTGGAAATAATACAGTCAGGTTTACAGTCTGGTATGTTTGTAAGCTACTTGTCACAGTTCTTACTGGTAATCAAGACCTCTTACTATAAGTGAAACCCGAGAAATTAGGAAGTTTCTAATCTTCCCATCATGTAATTTATATTAATCAAAACTTTTCAGGTCTAATAAGTAAATTATTTTTGGTTTATCAACATTTAGTCTGTTGCAGTGATAATTAAGTGGCAAAGGACTGGAGGGATAATACTCTTTGTTTGCTCATAAATCCAGTAAAGTTTCTGAATGAAGCGTGAAGTGCTCCGTTAAGTAAGGACCATATGTTGACTTAAAATAAAATATTCATTGAAAGCCCATTGTGGGCTTTAGAGTGTTATTCATTGTGGTTAGATGTAAAGCAGTTCTTCAGTCTTTTATGTTAATAGTGCATTAGATTGTTGTGCATGGGAATTACTATATCAGGACAGATGAGCAGTGGATCTAATTCTGTATACCGTCTTTGACAAGGCTTAGCACCAAATGCTTAGGTATTCCCACCTCTCAGGCTGTTTATTTATTACTACCACCCAGCTCAACAAAACAAAAGTAGAACCACAGAATTATTGAGCAGGACAAATTAGCAATAGATGAACTCTTCTCTAAACTCCTGAAAGTGTGGAGCAATTTATGCTATGCTGCATGACAGCCTTAGTTGTAAACTTACACTATAAAACCTTTAACTTACTCCATATTTGAGAGTATCCAAACAAGTATTTTACCCTAGAGATTTTCTTGATTTTGGAGTTCTGGGGTTTTTTTTTCCCTGCTTTTCCAGTTTGTTTTGTTCAAAGTTTTCATACTGACTGGTAACATTCACTTACAGTATTTCTTCTGTGTGATTAGTCAAGTTTCCCTTTATTTGGTTGGAAGCTTTTACGCTACTAAATAGCAGAAACATTTTAGAAGTTGGTTATGTTATGAAACCATAAACATTGACAAAAAGCGAAAATTAGTTCCAGCTCTTACATTTCTGTGTATTAACTATTTAAACATCACACTGTTACTTGTATTGATATAATTTGAGTTTGCCTTCAAAGTTTTCAATTTTTTCCTGGCATTTAATTTGTTAAAAATAAATGCGATCAGGCATTTTTGAAAAGTACACAGGCATTTATGTTCTTTGTTCCCTCTTGTGGCTTGCCCAGGCAAAACTTTTGGGTTTTACTTTATCAGTAAGTCAAGCAGTTGTCTTTCTCATAGTAGTTTAGGGACTCAGTTAAATGAATTAGTGAGGTTTACAGGTTGATGAGGGTAACTTCAGTACTGTGGTTTTGACTGTATCCTTATATACAGTAATAAAAACCACATTGATATGCAGCGGAAGACACTTCTATGGCTTTGTAAATGATACTGAAACTTTATTGAAGAAAAATAGATGTAGAGAAAGCGAATTTCAGCAGGGAAGAAAAATCGAAATTTTTTTTTTTAATATATATATTACTAAGAACTGGATATCAGCTGTATGTAGATATTGTACCCCCTCCTGGTTTTGACACCTGCTTAAATTCCAAGTGTAATGAGTCTTTTAATCTCAGTTCAGTATCCACGTTTGCTTATAAATGCAAATTCAGTGTCATGTTGCTTTAGCAGGTAACAAAGTCAGTATTGGTTAAAAGAATCATAGAATGTTGGGGGTTGGAAGGGACTTCCAAAGATTGTCTAGTCCAACCCCCGTGCCAGAGCAGGATCACCTA
>NW_009726560.1:115020-121450 GCF_000703405.1 Apaloderma vittatum | reverse complement strand
AACCACGTCCAGGCTGGTTTTGAATGTCTCCAGAGAAGAAGACTCCACAACCTCCCTGGACAGCCTGTGCCAGGGCTCTGTCACCCTCACAATGTTTTTGTGGAACCTCCTATGCTCCAGCTTGCACCCATTACCCCTTGTCCTATCACTGGACATTGCGAAGAAGAGCCTGGCTCTGTCCTCCTGACACCTTTTACGTATTTATAAACATTAATGAGGTCACCCTTCAATCTTCTCCAAGCTGAAGACGAGATGAAACCTATGCAATAAACTGTAAGAGGACTGGTAGAAAAAAGTTAAATAACATTGTAGTTGGGAGTTTTATATGCTTTTATTTCTTCCAAAGCCAGCCCAGAGTGTTTACATTATTAAATATTAAATACTCTGGCTAAATACAGTGCTCAACAAGGTCTGCCTTGCTTGGTTTGTCTCTGTACCTGGTAATGTTGGGACGTGTGGCAGAAGTTTCACAGCAGTTCTGTGGCAGGCCTGGCAGTCCTGCTGGTTGGCCGACACTTCTTAGTCTGAACCAAGTGTCAGGTCACAGTTAGCCAGAGGTCAGGCTGAAAACTGATCTGCATCGACAGAGCTTAGTTAACAAAACTTTTAGGAGTGTTCTAGTGAAAACTCCCATGATGGTGAGTGTAAGCCTTCCTTACATTCACATGCGGCCTTACTTTTCCCACTGCAGTATGTTTTTGTTCCTTAACTACTTTCTAATACTTGGTCTAAATTATGGTCAGGTTTGAATTCCAAGTAGGATATGCATTTAAGTGTTGGGATTTTTTTTTCTTTCTTCTCACTGTAATGTATGCTTATTTTTAAACAGCCTTACTATTTTACAGGCTTTTGATTTTCTATATAGCTTCAGTTTGGTGCCTTTTTCACAGGCCAATGGCAAATTTGATACCACACTGAAATGTTTTTGCTCATCAGCATGTCTCAAGGAATGATGCTGGTATATACAAGGCATGCTGGAAGGATCCTGAGTATGCTAAATGCTGTGAATCGTGTATTGTTTAGGTTTGGTATTTAGAATTAAGTTCTGCGGGGTAATTGAAGTTTCATATACAAAGTAAACATGATAAAAAGTGAAGTTTTAGGGTACATGAGGTACTTCTTATGGAAGGGGAAAGGCAATTGGTTTCCAGAAGATGATTATTCTGAATGTAAGTTAAAGTTTTTTTATTTCTCCTTTTTATCTTTTGCTTCCCACCTTGTGGCCCGTTTATTTCAGGCTCCATGGTGTTTTGGATAAGCTGCGATCTGTGACTACGGGTAAGTAAGAAAATTCAGTGAAACTTTTTCATGTCGTGTTGTGTGTCTAATGAGTTTCAAAAACATCCTAGCTGAGTGTTTTGTTAATTTTCAATTTATATAGTCTTTTGGGTCCTGGGTCTTTAGAAAACCACCTGGCTGTTTATCTCTTTTGAGATAAAGAACTTGTTTTTGAGTCCAGGATGTATTACTGGGTGTTTCTTACTGACATCTTCTGCTGAAACAGCTTGTCTTCAGTTTTTTAGCTGCATTCACTGCAAAGTCTATGTTGCTGTGCTTTGATGTAAAATGAAAAGTTACCTGTCTCCACAGAACCAACTAGTGTAAAATTGTCAGAATCCAGTATCTTTGAGAGCAACCTTCCTTCCAGCAAAAGCAGTTCCTGTGTGAGTGATGAGAGGAGGCGTGAGGATGTCTTGCCACCTCTTGCAGTTTCCAGCACTCGGACTGAAAGAAGTGACTCAAGAGTTTCAACTAGCTCACAGGAGCAAAGGAACAACGCTTCACGGTAAAGCTTCTGGTTGCTTCCTAACACCCATTTGGACATTAGCAGCTGTGTGACTGCAGTAGCCGTTCTGGAGAGCACAGCTACTTGGAAAGATCAAAGTAGTTTTGAAGGGTAAAAAATTGTTACAGTCTGTTACATAAGAAACCGTTAAATTAGGAGTTCAGTTCCCTTTCTTTAAGCAACAGATAGGCTTAGATTAATTAATGAAACTAAAAACTGTGATCAACTTGTTCGATTTCTATGAACAGTAATACTGGAATGATTCTTCCCTGCTGGCTTCATTTAAAAGAGAGTTCTCATTTTCCAGAACTTTATTTGCAGATGAGTTAATAGTTGGCAATTTCTTATTTTTATCAGGCAGTCTTCTGAAGATGGTTCTGCATCCCGCTTAACATCTACAGTCAAGCCTTTGAGGGAATTATCACCTTCTGAAGCTGTAATTGACATTAAACCTGAACCAGATGATCTAATCGATGAAGACCTAAACTTCGTGCAGGAGAATCCTTTGTCACGGAAGAAACCTATTGTAACTGTAACTTACGGTTCTTCTCGTCCTTCTGCTGAAATCTACCGACCGCCAGCTAGCAGGAGTGCCGATGGCACTGTACACATGCACAGATTGTCACAACAGGGCAGCTTACAGGGGAGCCGGCAGTTAGATGCGCAGAGCTGCAGGTCTTTGGAAAGCGGCCAGCCCTGCGATCCAGAAGCGTTTGGCAGCTTAGCAGAAAGTTACAAACCCACCTCCAAACTTAGTGCCGATAAAGCAGGCGGTGAGGTTGGTATGATCTAAGCTGTTGCAATATTTTACACTTGCTAGGAACCTAAATTACTGTGTACGCATCCAGTAAAATATTCCAGAGAAACTGAGGGACTTCAGTCACTGGTACTAGTAGTTCAGGGCTGAGTGATGGTTCTTACAGGAATTACTGATGTGTGCTTTCACCTGTGCTTTCTCACAGCCTAGCATTTAAATTTGTCAGTACCACAGGCTCTTGCGGTGGTGGCAAATGGCTGTGTCACAACAGGGACCTTGCATTGCCTAAGCTGGACCATCATGACTCAGCATAGCTATTGGAATCCTCTGGAATATGTCAGCTTGCTACGTATTAATCCTTACACTATTCTGAAATTAGAGTTGATACAGAGGAGAAAGTCATTCATACTGATGTAATTTTTCTCTGGCTTTCAACAGGGTCATCTTGAAGGGTAGCATGAATTTCTTTGGAAAACTCTGCTTTTTACTGCAGATGTTGGATAAAATGTCTGTACTTTAGACTTTTTCATTCTCCTTTTCTAAATGTTATTTACAGTTACGTGTCTGATTTTCATCTTCTCTAATGCTATCACTTGTTTCTGTAAACAGTCCAGTAGTTCTAGACTCACGCAACTTCAATGGAAGTTCTCCATCTTCTGGTTATACTTAGAATTGCAATGTTTTCTTTACTGGTTTATTAATACATGCTTCGTACTAAATTAATTGTTTTGGCTGCTCTGTTTATTGTAGGAAGAAACCTTCAGGAAGAGACGGTTGCCTGTTGTAAGCTCAGTAGTGAAAGTGAAAAAGTTCTGTAATGAAGGGGAAGATGATGACGATGAGGAAGACTATGGATTGCGAACAGGAAGCATCTCGAGCAGTGTGTCTGTGCCTGCAAAGCCAGAAAGAAGGTACTTAAGGTTTCAGTGATTCTGTGTGGTTTCCAGAATGGATATAATGAACAAAAACTTTGAAAGTGGAAGTTGGGGAAAACTGTTGGCAGCTTTGAAAATTGCCAGACAAATATTTTTTGTACTGTCTCACAACTCTGGGCATCTGTTTACACCACCTTTTTTTCTCAGATTTTGTAACGTGCTTTTATTATTGTGCATAAGCTGTAATTGAATGTGAACTTTTACAGTATTTGGGGAAAGTTTTATTTCAGGAATAGCTTTCAAACCAATTATTGCTTGTTGTTTAAGGTGATTTTAGCTTTTTAAAAGACGTGAGAGATTTTTCCTTTTTTTCTGTTCCCTAATTCTGTCTGAATCTCAGGTGTCGATGGTTCATATCTGATTTTCAACACTAAGAGGAAGAACATTTAAACTATGGAAGAGATGGTTCTACTGATCTACAGTGCTAGCTTGCATAAGATTTGTTTTAAGCAAATACACTTAATTGAACTTATCTTCAAGGCCACAGCACGTTTATCTGATTTAAGCTTCCTTATTGTTGACGTTCAAAGACAAATGAAGGTTTTTTTACAGCTAATACGGTTTTGACAGAGTCAATTTTCCGCTGGATCTTACTCCGCAGGGCAGCCACATAGTTACCAGTGCCAACACAAATGTAGCATGAGGCGTGCAGGGCCAGAGGTGGGAGGAGATAAATGGCAGAGCTTGCGTCTTTCACATGCTGCCTGATTTTACAGCAGCTTAAGCTGAGAGATGAAATCATGCCTCTGGACTTAGAGCATTTTGTGGATTTTTTTTCTTAGAGCATTTTGTGGATTTTTTTTCTTAGAGCATTTTGTGGATCCCTGTCCACTCAGAGAACAGTAACAAGCTGAAAACAGCTACAAATGGAGTGGGTTTAGATTATTATTTTTCTATCAGTATTATGCATAACTTTGTTAATGTGTTGAAATATCTGTGTTTAACAATGAATACAGTTGCTGTTGCAATTTATGTACAAATAATTATTTTTTCATCTCCTTTAGGCCTTCATTGCCACCTTCAAAACAGGCCAATAAGAATTTAATACTGAAAGCAATCTCTGAAGCACAGGAGTCAGTTACAAAAACAACCAATTATTGCACTGGTAATAAGCATTGGTTTTGTTTAAGCATTTTTTTTGTTTGTTTGCTGTAATATTTCCAAGCTCTGTTTTATAAATCCAAGCTAAAGATGGTGCTTAGTGATAAACCAGAATGTCAGTAAGCTGCAAACTGACTGCTCTCAGTCAACCTGTAAACTAATAAACCTTAACGTCACTGTGACTTTCTTCCCTATTTTCTT
Organism: Apaloderma vittatum; assembly: GCF_000703405.1. Lineage (NCBI taxonomy): Eukaryota > Metazoa > Chordata > Aves > Trogoniformes > Trogonidae > Apaloderma > Apaloderma vittatum. The sequence continues at coordinate 116,670 of NW_009726560.1, read as the reverse complement.
GTCATTACTTGTATTTTCAAGGTTGTACAAGTGCTAGTGAGTAGATCTAAAGGCATGAGAGGTGTATGGAGTGTTCTCTGTTTGAAAGCTCTTGAATTAGAGGAGATGTCTGCGCGTGCTGGCAGTGGGACGTGGAGTGAGCTGGTTTTAAAAGAGGATAAGTTGTACGGATGACTAATAAAGATCACTGCCCAACTTAGAACTGAGGAGAAAATAGCTAAGAATAGTTCCAGTGAACTACTGAATTGACTACTTGCGGTAATTGAGCCTCTAAAAGAAAATTGTGCTGCTTCAGTAACAGCAAATAATGTAAATGACTCCCAAACATTGAGAACTTGTCTTCATTCTAGACAGTGAGCGCAATGAGCAGCTTCTTAAGAAAAGAGGTAGAAGCACTAGTCCTCCTAGGTTCTGATGCCAGTTATCTGCCAAGGAAAGTTCATGGTGGAAGAAGCAGCAACACAGGGAACAGGGCTTTGAGGTGATGCAGGAAAGCTCTTTCCTGTGTACATAGCAATATGGCAGGAAATAGAACACAGTCAGAAAATATTTAGATTAAATAAAACTGCTGATTTTTAATAGTAATGATCTAGTAGTTTGAGTTACCAGTACAACAATATTTCAGTGGAAAGACCAAAAAGCACCATTTTGTCACTCAGTACAGAGGTGATTTGAGAATTTTATGTGAAGTGTCATGCCACTTCAGAGAAAGTTTTGTGTGGTTTTTTTAAGTAATTTGAGTGGAATGTGGAAATAAGCTAATTAGAAATATATAGGTAAAATAAAAAGGTAAGATTGTAAATGGCAAATCCAGTACTGAGTGGTACCTTTTAGTTGTGTGCGTCAGAAGTTGAGTGCTTATGTGATATTCAGCCAAGGGAAGAATATACTTAGTTTTTCACAACCAGTTCTGACAGTCTTAGCAGAAGCCAAGTAAAGAACTCAACCTTGTCGTGCTACCCCAAATTCCATGCTACAGCTACCTGGCAGGAGATTGTAACGAGGTGAGGATCAGTCTCTTCACCCAAGTAACTAGTGATAGGACAAGAGGACATGGCCTCAAGTTGCTCCAGGGGAGGTTTAGATTGGGTATGAGGAAAAACTTCTTCACCAAAAGAGTTGTTAAGTATTGGAACAGACTGCCCAGGGGAGTGGTTGAGTCACCATCCCTGGAGGTATTTAAAAGATGTGTAGATGAGGTGCTTAGGGATACAATTTAGTGGTGGACTTGGCAGTGCTAGGTTTTGGACTTGATTATCTTAAGGGTCTTTTCCAACCTTAATGATTGTATATGATTATGCTGTCACTGAGTTTGAAAGGCTTTTTGCAAGCGTTTTAGCATAGGGCAGCTGGTGCTGTATAAAAAGTACATGTTGATAATTCATGATTGTTTATATGGAAGGTGGAATGAAAAGTGATTTCAATACCATTAAGAAACTACCAAATTAATTATGTGTAGAGGTGGGCGAATGAATAATTTGCTGATGTCATGCTAATCCTTCTCGTGCTGTTTGGTCTGACAAATAGATGTTCTGAGGTGCCTCTCATAGAGTGTTCCGTGCATGTGCATGAATATGCTTTCAGACTAGGAATGCTGCGGGTAGCTAAAGATGATTTTTGTGAAGACAGATGCTTGGGATTTTTTTTTTG
>NW_009726560.1:106917-114989 GCF_000703405.1 Apaloderma vittatum | reverse complement strand
AGGGATTCATTAGAGTTATTTTAGCACTATATGTAAAAATAATACCACTGTATGTAAATGATTTTGTAAATGACTGTTATTTGTTTAAAGTTCCACAGAAACAGACTGTTCCAGTTGCACCAAGAACTCGAATTAGCCCAGAAGAAACTCATTTAGAAGTAATCCATGTGCAAAACAGACTGCCTGCTCTGAGTTCTCAACTTCAAGTAGAAGAGCTGAAGGAGCAGACAGCTGAAGGAATTCAAGGTGTCTGATAATGTCCTTTAAAAATTTATACCAAGGAATGTCATTTTACAACAAGCTGAGCAGAAAACAGAAATGGTGTTCATCAAGAGTTGCATGTAGAAATGCCTTGAAAACCAAGAAGCTTTCTAAAGCATGGAAGTAAAATAGATACACATACACAGATATTTAGATTGTTGAGTAAAGTTTTGTCTGAGTTAGATTTTTGTTACATCGGCTCACAGTTGTGCTTAAGGAATGGTAAACATTCGTTATTAAAAAAATTATTTTTCAGTCTCTTATTTCTCATGTAGATGTGTTTGGAATCTTTCAGCCAACATAAAATAGTTGAAATTGTGTCTGTAAAAAGTATATAGGAAGGAGCTTTATTGGTCTTTGGAGTAATGTACAGAAAATATTTATGTTAAATATTTTTACTCTTTTGACATTGAAGTGGAAATGACTGCTTGCTTAGGAAACCTACAGAAAGCAAAATATTTTTTTTCAAATTGTAAATCAGATGGAGAGCAGTGCTACTCTGATTTTTTTTTTCCACCTCCTTTGAGAAGACCATAAGGTAGTTCCTTGTAGTTAGTTGCTTTCCCGTGTGTGTTCTCTGAGTAGTCCACACCTCTACAAATGAGGAGGAAGAACTTGGTCTTTATAAGTTGCCGTTCCCACAGACCTCATTTGTACGGAGCAATGATTAGGGGAAAGACTAGCTGCTTTCAGTGTTTAGGTTTTGCCATGGTGTCTCGCTGGAGAAAACTTGTTACTGTTTCTGAAACAATGAGAAGGGGGTTCATAACAATGAGAGCTGTGCTTTTTTTGTTAGAACTATGGAGGTTTGGGGGGGTTTGTTTGCTTGTTTTGGTTCGGTTTTTTAGCAAAGGAATTAGAAGAGCATGCTCGAAGTTTTTTAGTTTCATTTTGACATGGAGTAAAATAGGCTTCTAATTACTGGGTTTTTTAGGACCTGAACCAAAGGAGCTCTCTTCTCGGCTCCAGATCGATCCTGTGATTGAAGATGCTTTGCAGTTGACTCAAGGTCAGGTCTTGTAATCTTTTATTCCTAAGTAAAAATTGCTAGTTTTCAAATTGAACACTGCTGGTCAGTGAATGTTAAAATGTAACTTCATTTTCAATTAATTATACTGATGAGTATTTTCTAATTTCTACATCTCTAAGGACTAAAAGCGTTACATCAGTAGGTGTTCAAAGCTTGAGAGATTTTGTGGTCGTGTGGACTCTCTTCAATGCTGTTTCACCATGGCCTTTCCAGTAACAAAAGTTGCCTGGTCCGGCCTAATGTGGCTCCTGTTGATCCACTTCTGTGGCATAAGCAGGGAAGTAAAAGTGTTTTCTGGAACCTACTAGTAAGAAATTAAAAAAATATATATTGGCAATGTAAATTGATACTGAAAATAGGCTATAAGTGAAGAGTACAAATACAACTTTTTTTATCTTTTCTATGTAATTTTTCTCCCAATTCAGATTACTATGATGCAGAATCTATGGTCCATACAGATACCAGGTCATTTATCCTGAAGAAACCCAAGTTATCTGAGGAAATAATGCCACAGAATCAGCAACTTGGAAAGAGGGCTACAGAAGCAGTTCGAGTACTCTCGGGTCGTCTGATACAGACACGGTAAAAAGTTACTACTTTTAGGACTGCTACTGGCCAGAATGCTTGACCGTGCTTTGGATGGAATCATTCAGTCATAGCTGTGCTTTGTCAGTCCAGTCACGGTCTGTGATGTTACAGGAAAGAAACTGCCGTTGAATAGCAGAGGAAGACAAGCAGAGGCAAAAAACCTCCCAAAAATCCTTTTAAATAGCAGATAATTCCCAGGGTCAGCTGTAGCTTGAGCATGTCTTTGATTTGCAAGAAAGAAGAAGGAGGAACTGAAAAGTAGTGCTCTTTTTTTGTCCTAGCTGTACCAACCAAATCCTTAAAAAGTTTAATCTCTTTCCTTTTTGTAAATGAGCTTTCAGATTTGTCTGTTGAGCACAATGCAACAAACTGAAACATACCTGCCAGATACTCTGCAGTGTGCTATGGAAAGCTCTGGGTGTTTACTAGTGCTTCAGACAGACTAGAGGGCAAACTGTTAAATGGAGTGCATTAGTAGTATTAAGGTTTGTTACTGCATGACGCTCCATAGATAAGCTTGTGCTACTTTTAGGTACTAGTGCAGCTCACTTTTACTGAAATCTCTCGAGTTAGAAAAATCTATTTTTACTATATTTCTTTGTTTGATAGAGACCAGCTCGCACAGCCAGAGAAACCTGCCAGTCCCAAGTTCATTGTGACGCTGGATGGTGTGCCCAGTCCGCCAGGATACCTTTCTGATCAAGAAGAGGAAGAGATGTGTCTAACTGAAGGATTAAAGCCAGTTACCCAAAATGTGTGTGCAGGCAAAGGATTGAAAGGCCTTCGAGCACAGCAGATGCAAATTGTAACCAGGCAGCTAGAGAGCTGTGATGGTAATTATGCTTTCCAGCAGGATCTAAGGTTGATATGGTGGTTTGATTGTGGGTAGAACTCTTGGATATATCATTCTTAAGAAATCAAAGTGGTGGTGTTTATTCTTCAAATTGGAATGCTCTTTAGGCAAATGAAATGTGGTAGTTCAGAAAAGAAGCCTTTTTCTTGGTAAACTGGAGTGATACAGCACCTAGGTAATTCTCCACATTTCAGTATTGGTAAAATTTGGGTTTTTTTCTTTCGAGAATGTACTTTGTCTTCATTGCCAGAAATTTGCACTTCTGTTGGCCTGTTATCATTTGTCCCCATGCGAATGGACAGGAGATTTTACAATTAACGTGCCGTGCCCTGAACTTCAGAAATATGTCAGGTGCTATTAATGTTTCTGTCTAGACTTGTTAATTATAAGGTGTTGGTAGAGTCAAATTGCTAGAAGCTCTGAAAGTAGAACTTAAACAGTGTGTGAGTTTACGTGAAACCTTGCATATCCAGGATACCTTTTGAATAACATGGGAAATCACTTGCTGAAGCATATGTGTGAATTGTTTAGAATGCTGACATGGTGATGAAAAATACAGAAGATATTGGTTTTTTATAGACATGTTGACTACTTGCCTTAAGGTCGTGCTTGGATTAATTTTTTTTACTTTTGATAGCAGCAGTGCATCCAAATTTTCTGAACTAAATAAAGAATAGTATTTGATGCTATAGAGAGAACTCTTGCATTTCATGGATCCAGCTGTAAATGTTTAATGCAATGATGAGAGAACCATGGGGGCAAAAGGAAAGATCTTTTAAGTCCATGTCCTTTCAGTCCCACTGGCTGCACAAGTACGCCTATCAGGTTGTCTTAAAGAAGAAAGGATTGTTACATATTTGTTGTCACTTTTTTACTAGTACAGTGAAATACTTGTTAGAGTACTACCCTTGCAAATCTGAGCTTTTACTAGTATAGTCTTCTTTTTTTTCTTTTCATTCCTTCATAGTGGAAATGGAAGAGATAAATGTGATGCAAAAACAGGAGAAGGTGCTTGAGCGCTGCAAGTACTGGCCTGCCTGTAAAAATGGAGACGAATGTGTGTACCATCACCCCACACTACCTTGCAAGTGAGTACTGCAAATCCACTTGACATGTTATTTTTGGTACTACAGATTTCCCCTCTGTGTTAGTAAATATTCCAAGGCAGTGTAAGTCTGTTAGAGTAGGATCGGAGCTCAATTATCACACCATAATTTCTTCTATTTGCTTCCCATCTACCATGTGTCAGAATGCAGGAATGTTTTTAATAAGCAGCGTCGTAGCTGTGCTCTGGCAGAAGGAAGCTTAGTTTAGCATACGGGCTGGTGGCTTTGTGTTGCTTAGAGATGTGGGAATCGGTGTCTTAAAACAGCAGGCACTCTTCTGCTAGCTGTCAAAACGCTTCGGAATGTGTTAGGCTACCAGCACGTCATAATGCAGTGATGAAAGCGAAGGCTAACTCCTGAACACGCGCTGTGCCTTTGACTGCTCTTCCACAGCCAGCAACAGTCTAGAAACCAATTTGTTTCAAGATAAATATTACCAGACATTAAAATTTTCTTTTGAAGTCCAGCATAACTAAATTCAAAATAACCCTTTCTCTTCAGTGAATGAACCATGTTACTGCAGGAATTCAGTGCCCTTCTGCACGATGGTCTGCATTCACAGTCCTTTTGTGACCCTGCACTCCACACAAAAAATACTAAGAATAATGTATCTTAGCTTGCAACAAGCAGCTTGCTACCAAACTCCCCTGAGCCTGAGGTAGTTCGGTTATTTACTGCATGTGAAGAGTGGCCACAGGGAAAACAAATCCCCAGCTGGTCGTGTACAGCCCGTGAGCCACACCGCTGGGCCTGGCTTTGGAAGTAACTCACACACGTGCGCAGGCTGAGTGACACTCTGGCTGTCATGCGCAACAGCTGGTTGGCAATTTTGCTCCAAGTATGGGCCGATGACTCAATTTCTTTTCTTTCAGAGTTTTTCCTAACTGCAAATTTGCTGACAAATGCTTGTTCATCCATCCCAACTGTAAATACGATGCAAAGTGCACTAAGCCAGACTGTCCTTATACTCACGCCAGTCGCCGAACCCCACATCCATCTTCTAAGCCAGGTGAGCACCTCTCGTTTTTCTGAGCTTTAAATGAAGGCACTGAAGGAAAAACAGTATTTTTGGAAGCAGAACCTGACAGGGGTGAAAACATAATTTTTTGCTTGATTTGACCTTTTTCTTTCTTGGAGCTAGGTGAAGAATAATAACTGAGCGTTACTTCAAAAACTGTTACCAGAAAAATCCCTGCACACTTTTATGGGAGAGCCTATATGAAATCTGTGCAAAGGCCAAAGTGGTGATTTGCACAAGCAGTCCCTTCTTCTAGATGGATTAGTCAGCATTGTGGTTTTACTCAGATTTGTTTCTTAAATCAGACACGTGTTGTTGCACCAAGAGTTTGTGGTACAAGTTGAAAATAGAGGTTTCTGTCTTTGCAGTGTCATTACAGAAAAAAATGCTCAGGAGTTAACCTGATGTAGTGACGAGGTGGCTTCCAGGGGTGAGGTTACCTGGTGAAGGCAAGAGCTATGTTTGGATTACACAGTGGTGTTCCTGAGCCCTTGAATGGTGCAGGGTGAAGGCCCTTTATAAACTGGGCCTTTATTCCAGCCAAATGGCAATCTTTGGAAGGGCTGTAAGCCTTAGTGGGTGGTGCGATGCAGTTTTGGTACTTTGCCAGAAGGGAGAGTACAACACGCTGATCTCTCTCGTTCCAGCAGCTCCTCCCCGCTCCCGGGAAGTGCACTGCCCCTGCTTTGCAGGCCGGTTAGCTTCAGCTCGGACAGGGCTGCTGCTGGCTGCCTTTACCTTGGAAGGTCTCTGCCTACCAGCATCTCCACTTAATTTGTTGGAAGCGTTGCCATGACCCTGGCACCTTCTGTGCTCCAGTGGTGAAGAACTGAGACTAACAATTGCCTGATAGTCTTGTTCCACCCCAGGATGAGATGCGCTTAGTGCGTTGTGATACGCTTCCCACATTTCTTGCAGAACTTTGGTGTGTTATAAAACATTATTTCTTGCAGAAGGATTGATAGTATTTAAGTTTGTTCGGAACTGTATTGAAAAAGCAATTTATTCTGATCAAGACTTACTTCCTATTCTTTTCTTTCCTATTAGCACCGCTCCCCACACCATCTATAGCCTCCAGTGGTCCGCTGTGCAAGTTTTTTCCTGCTTGTAAGAAAATGGAGTGTCCATTTTATCACCCCAAAGTAAGAATTATCCTCTATCCCTTCCATTCTAGAAAGTTACTTGAAGTACGTTACTTTGGGTCAGGAAATGTCACTAGCACTTCACACTTTTGGTTTTTACTTCTCATATTTTCACTTCAGCTCAGAAACAGAATATGCAGAAGCAGTGACTTAACGAATTTGGAAAATGGTATTTTTAAATAATCTTTTTACCAGATGCTTCTGGAGAGTTTCAGACAAGCAGAGAACCCCTGCCCTTGACAAAACTCTGCCCAGCCAGGATGCTGGGGGCAGAGGACGACACCTTGTAGCCAATAAGGAAAGAATACATTTCAGACTCTTGACTGTTCATTCCGACATGCTGCTGTGTACAAGAACATTAAAGGTGGCCCAGTACCCAGGGATACACTGTCTATACAGTACAAGTGTTTGTAACTGGGGGTGCTCCTGTTCTATGGAATTGTGTACCTGCCTATTCTTAGGCCAGTAAATACGGGGCTCTCGCAAGCCCTAGTGCTGCAGAAGTGCCCATTCAATGTCCATTGAAACTGAACTTCACAAACCCTTCTCCCTGTCAGTGCAGGGATAGTTTGGGATCATCTAATTCCTAAGAAATACTTTTGACAAAGGATTTCCTTCTGTCATTGGGTTGAGGTGACTGTACAAGCCTACGTAGCTGTCGATTCAGCGATGTGCTGGATATGCCAGTCATGCACGTCTGCACGTACTGCGAGCTCGGTTGGCTCGTCCAGGAGTTCAGCCAACTTCCAGTGTCCTTTCTGACATGATTTCATTCTCAGCATTGCAGATTTAATACCCAGTGTACGAGACCAGACTGCACTTTTTACCACCCAACTATTGCCGTACCTCCACGCCACGCCTTGAAGTGGACTCGAACTCAAACCAGGTAAGGTACTTTTTTTTTTTATTAGTATTATTCTTTTATTTCTTGGTTAGGTTTAGAATCTGCATTGTGACTTATGTCACCAGTGTAATTTTACTCACAGGACTAATGTGTGATGAACAACAACATTTGTATGAAGAGAGATACCTGTTATAAGCATCTTTCTTTTAAAGAGAATTCTGTACTTTTTTTTTTTTTTAAGTAGTATAAACGTTAACTAGTGTGATGCAACCCTGAAAAACAAGTGCCCTGCATCTAGGATATGGCAGAGCTGCTAGAATGCTGACCTGAACGTGTGGTGTTTACTGAGTTCTATATGAATAACACTGAAAATCCAACACCAGCTCTTAGTTTACTCTTGCTTTACCTTGTGCCCAAACTGTCTTTTCCACAATGTTCAGCTGTTTCTCAGAGTGTTTCTGGCACTTACCTGAATTGTTTCTCTCTTTACCCTCAGTGAATGATTATGATACAACTAGGGACTGAACTTTGCCTCCTTCAGACAGCAGCGGAAAGAAAGATGAACCACGAGGAGCACAGGATGTTAGAAAAAATTCATGCAGTTTGAACTTTTAATATACGTTGTTTTCATAAAATGAAGTTGATTGCCTACTTGAAATGTCTCTAATTTTCCAAGTTTGTAAGTCTGAGCAATTTTACATTTTTTTTTACACTGTAAGAAGAAAATGTCTGTGTGAGAAAAGTTTTTCTTTAAATTCCATTAAAAACTTTCAAAGCACATCTTGTCTTCTGCTTGGGTAATGTTTCTTGCTTAAGATGAAGTAGGTGGTGTAAGTGTAGCATCAGGAGCTCTGTTATTCCCATCTGGGGATGGTACTAGAGGTGTTCTTGGCCAGCAGGTGTTTGGTACACAGTTGAACCAGTGTCCTGGCAAATGGGGACTGAACTCTTTGCCTGCTTGCAGGGAAAAAAAAAGTGTAAAGGTTTTGTCTTTTGTTGTTTGTTTTTGTTGGGGTTTTTTTTTCTTTCCCCCGTAGTAAGTCATCTTGCTCCTGCTACTTTCCTCCAACAGGGAAAAAAGCAAAGACAAGGGAAGAAAAATGCTTCCTAAGAGCAATTAAAGAGTTAATGGCATAGTGCTCCATTTAAAAAGTCTGTGAAGTTAAAGCCCGCTTCACCTGAAGTTGTTTGGGATGTCACCATTTACACCAGGACAGAAGGTCCTCGCTG
>NW_009726560.1:78425-106886 GCF_000703405.1 Apaloderma vittatum | reverse complement strand
CTGCTGAACAATCGGTTCTTCTTCCAGTGAGTCCCGGGCACACTTTGAAATTGCCTCTCATGAGGCAGCTCCCCTGACTCGCACTGGGAAAAAAAAACAATCCCAAGAGGTGACCATGAACGTGTGGTGGGATTATAATAATGCAAAGGGTCAAGCAGTAACATAAATGCACTTTTTTATTAAATCCTTTGGGGAACTACATTTTCACAAAAATATACAAAAGAATTTCTTTTTACAAATATTTACATTCAATATCAGAAAACAATGTTAGCTACATATTTTAAACTTAGATTTGACAAATATAGTCTTGAATTCTGAAACTTAACACTCCAGGAAAGGGTTTGGGTTTTTTTTGGTGAAATAAAGTACTCAAAGTTCATATTCAAATTTAAAAAAAAATCTCAATTAATGCAAAAATCTGACATTTACTTTTTTATATATGTATATATATATACGTTAAATAAACAAACAACATCGTTACAGGGATTAGATGTTCATGGTGGAAACCAAAACGGAGTACATTTAAAACCGTGATCCTTGTTACAGTAATACATGACCATACCTTTGGACTAGTTTAAAATACTTTTTTTTTTTAATTGGTAAAGCAAGAGGGATTATCTGACACACTCCAAAATGAAACACAACAAATCTGAACAGACAACTGGATTTTAAGCTTAAAGAACTACAGTAAAATATTTTCCTAAGGTGACCTGACAAAGGGGAGCAGAGGAGGAGAGGACGGGCTCTCATGTTGTGCGGAACAATGCCGAAATGGATTTCCCGATGAAAGACAGCATATTACATTATTTTTCTATAGAATTTTCCACTGCCTTCAGTAGCTGTCCCTTTCCAAAATCGCTGCTACCATGAGGCTATTTTCCTTCTCAGTGTAAGATGAGAGAATAATTTGGAAGGGCGGCAGAAAATTCATGCTACCTCCAGTGCTGCATTTCCACAGCTCCGCTGCTTCGTAACCTACTGTACGATGTTTAGCATAAGGCAAGCTGCTGCTTTTTCTCTGCTAAAAAAAACCAAAACAACCCCCAAAAAAGTGTACATATCTTTAAAGGGAACCATTCTAATGTATTTACTTAGATTGTTACATTATTTTAAGCGATCATTGTGGTCCTGTGTGTAGTCTTACATGAAGTTTTACATTAAAAATGCATTAACTTTCTTAACAAATCAGTAATGCAGCTTTTCCATTACTTAATACAATATCCTATATACCTGTAACTGAACTAAAAAGCATAAATGAAGCTTATAATTACCAGATACTGCTTTTAATAAAAAATAATAAAAAGAGCTATTTTGCATCTAAAACCAACACAACACAATGGTAAGTAGTAGCGAGTAAAGGAAAAAAGAGACCAGCGATGCAGAACGCACTACCCAACAACACCAACATTTCACAAAAGTACAGCAAACCTTTTTTTTTGTCATGCAGTTTGTGCCTGTGTTCATGCTTGGAGGTACCTATTAAACTCCCAGAGAGACAGTATCACACGTGTCCTGGGTGTGATGGGTGCTTGGAAAAAAATAAATCCTGGAGTTATGGAAGTGCCACTCACAGCTCCACAGCTGAACATCACCTATTGAGGTTTTAAGTAATGTGATGGAAAAAGGTATTTAATTGTTTTGCTGCTTGAGAAGAACACAGACTCTGGTTGGGCAGGGAAAGATTCCCCCCTCCCTCGCTCCTCAAGCTGAAGAACTTGCAACTACGTAAGGTAACAAAAAATTATTTTTCAGCAACGTAATGCTTGGTATTTGCTATTAGTAAATACTTGGTATTAGTAACAGCAAAGCTGTGGTTAAAGCTGGCTCACGATCACAGCCACTGCCTTTGAAAAAATATTTACTTGGGGGCAGGGAGGGGTGGGGAGTCGGGTTAAGGACTCCTGTGCAAAAAAAACCCCACAGTAATGGCAAAAGCTGATGAATAAATAAATAGAAGATACTACACAAAAACCTTCCCCCCCCCCCTTCCCCCAAAAAGGTTTATAATCTTACGGAGGACTGAAACTAAAATACTCGTACTACTTCCCTTTTCCAGAATCCACTAGTGCAACCCTTGCTTCAATAATCTACATCTTTCTCCTCAAACACTGGTCTCCTGCCTCAGCCCCACTGAGGGCAGTGAGAGAGCAGCTACGTACCACGACAGGAGAGCAGCATCGGTCCCCTGCGGAACAAGGATTAGTCTCATGGAAACTGGTAAAGCACAAAATGACATTAACCCTCCAGTTTAATGTGCCCATTACGTTGGGCCCGTTTCCTTGTTCAGTGGGCACAGGTGGCTTGCTTTGAAGAACACAGAACAGTGTGAATCAGACAAATCTCTGCATCACTGGAATGAACGTGACAATCATTTTGGGGATATCTTTAAAAAACAAAGTTTGAGGTTCGTTGCTTTGAGTTTTGGTTGGTGTTTGTTTGTTTGTTTTTAGATTAGCTCTCACATGACATCTGTGCCCAAACTAAGCAAGATACATACTGCCAAGGGGTAGGGTCTTGAAGGTATCCCACAACAAACAACAGAAACTCAGGGCACTCATATTTTGGCTTCTGGAAGAGAAATCCAAACACAGGACATAGAATCACAGAATCATTAAGGTTGGAAAAGACCTCTCAGATCATGCTGCCTCTCATGTCCCAACTCAACTGTCAGGTGGGAAAGCATTAGTCCAGCTATTTGTGCACAGATTTTATGTTTTTTACAAAGACTTGCTACAGGTAAAAGATCAGTTGTCTAAGCAGCACCTGTAATGAGTTTGGATTTATTATTTTTACTTAAAGTTTACCTTCACTCAATTATTTCCTTATTTTGTAATGGTTTATTATCAGATAAAATCAAGAACTTCTCTACTTTATTTCTACTTGTATGCATTCATAGGCCTACATTACATTCACCTCCTCTGACTTACTATACCTATATTTGGAGGCCTGAAGCAAGGAATCACCAAAGAAAAATTCCATTTGTGTATGTCTGCAAACACCCATTTCCATCACACCTCAAGTTAAATGGAACGAACATAGGCTGTAGCTTTAATATCTGTCATCTTAAATGTTGTGCATGTCTGGGAACAGAACCAAGAACTGGTGAACGATGTTTCAGTAGGAAAGAAATGAAAGAAGCAGTAATTGACACAGTTGGTTATGAAGACTTTTCTAAAGTATATTAGTTCTTTGGTTTAACATTTTTTTGTTTGAACAACATATTTAAGCCCAGCTGCACAGGAAACTAAAATATGGGTACATCAGAAGAGGTCTATTAAAACAGTGTTTGGCTTATGTGGGGATGAGTAGCGTTTTAAAATACATCTTTCAACTCTTTTCACCTGAGCTCTCAGTACTACGCAGCAATCTTACATTTATGGTATTTTCTTTGTCACCCATGTGCACGCAGTGATGGCAACAGGGGTTCATCTGTGTGAGCCGCTGCACGCCAGCGCTGAACAGCTGTCCCGGAGGTACAGGGGTGGAAAGAGCAATGAACAGGAGCAGCTACATCTTTCCAAAACCAGAGCGACCAGCGCTGCTGGCAGCCTGTCCCTGAGCACTCTGCTGCCCTCCAGTCCTTGAAGGCCACCACCAGCCACTGAACATGCCTCACGTCAAAGGAGATGTTTGCCGGAAAGTGGCAGCACTCCACCCACCCACTGCCACCCGCACTGCCTCTCTGGTCCCACCTTTGCCTATTTAGGAGCATTCCTTCCTCTGCTTTCCTTTCTTTCTCTTTTCCTCTGTGTCCGTATTTACTGGTTCCTCCAACCCATGTTCCATAATTTCAAAACCAAGTGGAAATTCTGAGAATTGCCTAATTGTCCCCAGGCTCAGACTTTACACTTCCTGTTGTGGACATGTTCCACGTGGTTTTTTTCCCTCCTTTTTTTTTTTTTTGAAAATAAAGGAAAAGTGAATTGGTTGGATTGCTGGTCTAACAGTCAGCAAACAGATGAAGGTTATGCTGGTATGCTCTTGGTAATCTGAGAAGGGGATGGTCAGTTGTAGCATCAAGCAGACTGGAGAAAACCCCCACCAAAACCACTTACTAATTTTTAGTTACTTATGAACTATTTTGGCAAAGAAACCTATTCTGGCTTTTAGGCATATTACACACCTAAAATTATTACTTATTTTCTTTCCTGAAATAAGACATGCAGAGTATAAACCTGAAGTCAAAGTTAACTGAAGAGCAGAAGCTGAAGACAACCAAAGAAACGGGCTTGGTCTAACCACCCCACAGTGACTGATACAAAGAACGCAGAGCAGGCTTTGGCAAGCTCATTTATCCACATGAGCAAAAATCAAAGGGTGCTATAAATGTTAGGAAAACAGAGCTGACTGCAAGGAAGAGTAAGAAAAACATACGCGAATGCGATACAACTATAGTGATGTTAAAAACCACTAATGTGGCAATTTATTTTGTGACCTGTGATCGTACTTCCCTTTCTGTAGAGTCTACAGGATGATTCACTTTGTTCAAAATCCTCAAAGGACAACATTTGTCTCTAGCTTATACTAGTAGAATTTACAAAGACCCAAGAAATCTCTAAAGATTAAGGCTTGCTTAATCTTGCCCATGTAAGAACTGAATTTGAAACCAAGACCCTTCGCTTGTGACAGTTCTGCACCAGGCACAGCAAGCACAAGTCTGGAGTTTGCCCCATGAGCAAGTGGGGACTCAAGCGCCGCTGGGCGCGCTCCGGGAAGCAGGTGAGGAGCTGTGCGGGCAGCGCTCAGCACTTGCTGGAACGAGGGCACCGCTCACCCCGGCAAACCCACCAGTCCAACAGCGGTGCTCAGGCAGCAGCTGAGAAACAGATCCGCTCCTGAGCGCTACCCACACCCTGCTCTTACTGTCAAAGCCCTTTATTTTGATCTTGTTTCCAGATCCAGGAGATAACCCGTCTGCAATGTGTCTCCCTTCTGGTGGTATGATTCCAGGTCAGCATTAAACCAACTTGTATGAGGTTCAGAGTTATTCTGCAACCCATCTTGCCAATGCTGAAACCCTGATACTGAGCAAAGTCAGAAGTTACTGCGAACATGTGCTTTCCCTCAGCTGTCAACAAGTGATAAAGTAGCCTCAACTTTCTGAAATGCTTTATCCTTAATTTTACACCGTCTCTTGCCTTCCTCATCAAAATCACAAAGTCATATACGATGACTGCCTCCTTAAGAATAAGTAATTAAGATTTCAAGTCCAAGCAATTCAACACATTCAGCTAATTTGTTCTCCCCGACCTAATCTCAACTGTGTTCCTCAATTTCTGCACTATGGCTATTTTTAGTTCTAAATGTGTTTATTTAAAATTTTTGTTTACTCCTAGGAGATGAATTTTCCTTCTTTCATTCTCTTTTTAAAGCTTTTAAGGGCACAATTATTTAAGTGAAATGTCATTTTGCTTTTATTGAATCAGTTCTCTGTCTCTTTTGTTACAAAAAATATCACTGATTTTCAAAGATCCCAAAGATTTCTGTTTGCTGCTTGCCAGAAAAAGGATTTAGAAAGACAATTAAGCTAGAGAACGAAATCATCCACTACAAATGATTAAATTATACAAAGAACTCAAGCCCCTCTTTCCTTGGTGCTGTATAATTGCAGAAAGGGCTTTTTCCAGCTTCAGACAGAGCCCTCCTGCCCACATTTCTCTCTTAAGCTTTCCAAATGAAAGGCTGTCACTAAACCATCCACCGTTCAGCTCCCTCCCTGACCTACAGGGTGTTCCCTGGGGTTATGTTACCCTCTGACTTCTCCGCTGAGCAACCAGTCATGAGCTCCCACTGCCTCCCGAAGCGGCAGTCCGCCCCGTACGCACACGCTTCAAGCACGGGTGGCAACAATTAGCAAGTTACTACAGTAGCATTTAATGTAAACAGCAAATGAGGCACAGTACCAAGCACCATCACGGACAAAAAGACCGAGAAAACCACAAAGCTGCTCTCTTTAACCACGCTTACAGCCAGCTGCTCTCTTCAGCAGAGAATCCCAGCTTGTCGCACAACCCATGCTCCAAATTGTCCTCAGGAGTAAAGCTGCAATCGAGGCTCTACTCACTCCTCTCGTCAACACTCACGCCTTTCCCAGCCGGCTGTCCTCATTCTACCTGGCCAACCACTGAGCCAGGGAAAAATGCCAGCTACCAACACTGGCTGCAGCAGGAGAAACAAGGCTGGTAGTTCAGTTTTTAAACAGCTCCTCAGCTTCCAGCTCCCATCCCAGCCCTTGACAGTGGTGGTGAGGTTCGGAAGGGAGTGAGGAAGCAGGGAGGTCTGGAGGCTCAGGCTTCCACACTGCAGCTGTCAGCCTTGTGCCGCCGAGGGCAGGCAGCTTCTCGCCAGGACTTCACCATTTTTGTGGCGTTTGAGATTTCTCAGGGCAAAAGCACCAACAGACAAA
This sequence comes from Apaloderma vittatum, assembly GCF_000703405.1. Lineage (NCBI taxonomy): Eukaryota > Metazoa > Chordata > Aves > Trogoniformes > Trogonidae > Apaloderma > Apaloderma vittatum. The sequence goes on along the minus strand of NW_009726560.1, from coordinate 100,480 downwards.
TGATCAGCGGAGAGGCATGGTGTTAGTGGAGGGGTAGGGGGAGCAAGGAGGACATGACCAGGGATGGGGATCTGAGGAGCAAACCTCACGGTAGTTCACATACCTCTTTCAGTGGGTGAAGGTCTACAGAAGCTCATGAGGCTCTAAGACGCTGAGCCTAGGATTTTGAGGAGAAAACGCAAAGAGGCAGAAAAATCTGGCAGTCTGATTAGGCCAGACTCTGTGGGAGTTCTTAACAGCCATCTAACTTGAACCAATGAAAGGCAATTTTAAAACTGAGGCAGGACAAATCTTACTTGAAGTCAGGAAGACCTGCACAGGTGTGTTTAACAAAGGTTAGAACAGCATACTGCAACTGATTTCTCTGGCACAGAGAAGATTTAAATGCCTGATACTAATGTTCACATACAACAGGCAGATGGGCAACAAGGTTATGAGACAGATCAGGTCTAATCTCACTTCTCCTGTGCAATTCCCCTCAAGACCTTTCCCTTACCCGCAAGACCTCCCTGTACACTCATGACCAAATCCACGGAGGTTTTGCTCCTGTAGTAGGACAGCAGCCGCCTGACTGGCAAAACTTTGCTAAGAATCATCATGCCAAGAAACCTGGTCATTGTTTAGTTCATCAATTTCTTTAAAAGAAAACATTTGTTAGAGCTTGATATACAAAATGTGTTGCCCAAGACCATTGGGTGACCAGCTTCATATAACACATAACAAGCGTTTCTGGGCCAAGGAGAGCACGGGATTCTGGCTCATTAAATTTTCTCCCCTTTCTATTCTGTATGCAAGCCCTCACATTCCTCCATAACCACCGTGTGCACAAGATGCTTATAGGAAGAGATGAAGTTTGGTTCTTTTTTACTTTTATCTGGCATAAAAGAATGCAAGAGGTGAATAATACCAAAGCCTACTCACTGACAAACAAATGCCACTGTTAAAGCAATGCTGGATTACACAGGAAAAAGAGCTTTATGCTTCCAGCAGAATGTCATTATGAGAGTAGTGCTGATGATTAATGACTTTTGTTTCCTTCTATGTTGCATGAAAATTAACTGCAGTGATTAAAAATCAGGTTCAGTCTGTAATGCATCTCTGTGACATGATTTAGACAAACAGCTGATGAAATCTTCCTCACTTGTACCCAAAACACAGCTTTGTTCAGGTTTTCATTATCACTGAGATGTTTTTTTCAACTCAGAGTCTCAGTTTCGTTGCAGGCTAAAATAAACGCACTTATGCTAGAGATGACAGCAGGTCCACTTAAAGAAGCATACGACTGGATGGTTTTTTACAACCAGGAGAGAAATATGAGTAGAGACCTCTCCTAGCTAATCCTAACTCTGCTAAAAAGTTCAAATGTACAAAATATAACGTTCGTAAAGTTTATATTCTCTCTGAACCTCCCCTATGATGCTGAGAAAATAAAATCAATTCATATTGCTATGAAATTTGTTTTTGCAACTGGTGACATCCCAAGCTTTATCCATTATGACGACTATAAAACTCTCGCGCTAGTCCACGTTTCCAGCACGGAGGCTAACAGCCCCGTCAATAACACAGCAACAATCTCTCTTCCACTGCGAACACTTTCATTCACAAGGCAAAAATTGGAGTTAGACGTTTAGGTTGTGGGCAAGGCACTCGCAAAGTGAGCAAATCTATTTTTGCTCACGGAACTAATTTAATGTTTAAGTGCAACAAAAACACTAAATTAGCCATGAAGATCATGCATATCCAACGGCTTTCACCAGACATGACTGTGACCCAGGCCTCTAAATACAGAAATATTTACGTCCTAAGGAATTAACTCTATTATTTTCTGCTTCACCAGATGATGTTTCCTTTTGACCACTCATAGAAATATAATCTCCATCATAATAATTAAACATTTATTAAAATACTATATAATTAAGAGTTTATATATGGTTTCTTTCAGTAATAAAATATGGAATACTCTTTTTTTTTTTTTTTATGATATCCAGGTCCCAAACTTAAAGGAGAAACATTCATGCTGAAAACACATCAATGTACAGCACTAGCTCAGAAATAACATCTCTTGATTAAAACCCAAGGATCTTACTGGGAAACTGCACATTGATTAACAATTCCCTTTTTCCTTTTGTCCACACACTTCGTTTTCAACATCTGGCAGTGAGTGAAATACAAACCCGATCTTCCGATACTGAAGCAAATCTAACGGCCTCAGCGTATTTGTTCCAGCCCATCCTTCTGAGACTCTGGACATCGTCTGTTAGAGACAGATCGCTCCGTGTCTTGGATCAGCTCCATTTCTCACACATGCAGGGCACAGCAGAATGTCACGTCGCAATCCTGGGTATTTCATGCCTGGTACTTCATGCAGTGTCCTCTTCGCAAGTCTCCATGTCTCTCTCAGTGAGCCATATGCACACACTTCCAAACAAATAAGCTGTATTTTCAAAAAGATATTAAATACGAGATATCAAAGACAATGGCTAATACAGTCAAAAGAAAAACCAATCAGTTAAAAAGTATGATGCTTTGAATGCAGATGTAAACATATTTTAATTTAGCAAATCTTAACTGTTCATAATAACATCCGGCCTAATTCATTTTGTTTCAAATATTCACTTCTTTATACACAAATGGAAAAGCAAGAACACTGATAAAAAGATGAAGACTCTGCACTCGAGCTTTGTACTATCATGGACTGGTCTATGTCCACTGCCGTGTACTTTTTGACAATAAAGGAAGAAAACACACCTGCAGTCATCCCCTCCAGCACTGACCACGTATCTATCTCCACTTGTAAATCGGATATTAGTTAAGTGGGCAGAGTGACCTAAAAATCGTTTGTGTTTTGCCTGAAAAACAAAAAACAAAACCAGTAATAAAATGAGAGTCTAAATACTCCATCCTCTTAAACCAAACCAGGCATGCACATTTTTATCTACCTTTTTCATTGCACCACATATTTGTAGCATTTGAAATGTTATACAGGTTTTCAAATGTGACAGATCTCCTGAAAGAGAACTACTATTGAGCTGCAATGCAGATGAAACTGTCACCAGATGAGACAGCACCTGCAAGTTGGGAGCAATGCTCAAGCTAACACAATAAAATAAAATGAAATACATGCAGACACATGATTAACATCTCAGTTTGGTGTAAAATTCCTAACACTGAAAATCTTATTTTCATTATAAGTGTGTAAGCACCTTACACTGTGCAGTCTCAATTCCTGAGAGTAAAAAAATCTGAAAACTCTTCATCCATGGAAAGACACAGATGGAACTAAAATTACCAGCTGTGCTCCTCATCTGTCAAGTGGAGACTGGAGATGTGAAGAAAACAAAACTAAGGACTTTGAGATTTTCAGTGTGAAGGCATCATGCTAACATTGACACCTCCAAGAGCTTACAGCAAGAGCTGTTGCACAAAGCAGTAGGAAAACTCTGAGGTGAAGCATGCTGACTGAGCTGAAGTTACACAGATGCACTAAAAAGCCTCAAATTTAGAGAAGGAAATATTCCCATTGTACGACTTCTAGAGAAGCAATACAAGACCATAATACAAACAGTATTTGTTGTAACGATGCAAAAAACAGTTCTTACAAATTTTTCAGGACATGGAAAGTCAAAGAGTTTGACCATGCCAAAATCATCGCCTGTCACAAGATTGATTCCCGAGTGAGAGACACAGGCACAGTTTACGTCGGCTTTCTCAGCGTGCCTGGACCAGATTCCAATTACTTCATCCCCTAGAACACTGAAACAGAAGAGCAAGAGATCCTTTGAAAACTACAGCAATAGCAGTAGAGTAAGGAAATATCAAGCAGCTCTCATACTGTAACTAGTTTTATAAAAATGTGATTTTTACATTTTATTCTTAATACATACACATTTTGTATAGGTTTTACTCTGTAACTAACATTTGCATCATTCCATAATTGCTTCTGAAACTTATTCAGCGATATAATTCCCAAAATAACATGGCCCTTGACAACTCTAAAAAAAAGAGACAAAACCAATAGTATTAATATTGTCCAGTGAGGCATTTGCCAAAAAAAAATAAAAAGGACAATTAAAAATAGAATATTATAGCACAAGCATTATGCTGTAACAATAGCACAATACAAACATTTGTGCATTTTAACTGTCTTGTTGATTCTGTAATGTTTTCATATCAATTACATTAAAAGTTTCCCTGAGTCTAGTGAAGATACTTCACTGGAACCAAAGAGAGAGAGAAATGGTCCTAAACAGAAAATGTAACTATCTTAAGATTCCAAACCAGACATTTATAGAAAATCTCCTTTGCAGAGCCTTGTCAAAAGTTCCTTCTTATTCAGCTCTGCTTACAATGTGTATGCACACTTTGAGGAATGCACAGGAACAAGCACTTCACCACTTTTCAACAGGTGAACAATTTAGGAATTTTTCTATGATTCTCTCCCACCCAATCACAGCACACTACACTACATTTGAAAAGTAATTATTTACTTTAGATAGATTGAATTGGATCAGAAAACACAGGTTTCTTGTTTTCATATCAAAAATGTCATAAAAATGGATTACCCAGACAGAAAACAGAAAGCTAGAAAAATCGGGTTTTTCAGAACCCTCTGAAAAGCTCGTAGTTTTGGTTAAGACCTGCAGCAAACAAGATTATTATCGTTTAAAGTTGATCATATGTGGAAAATTTTCAAGTATTTATTCCCAATTTTTGTCTGAAGATGTGAATTAGCGGACAATAATTAAAAGCAGAAAAAGGAGCCTGAAATCAGGAACATAAAATCAGATTTGCACAAAATACAAAAGGAATCATTTAGACATGAAATAAAAATAAAATATGGTATCATTCTTCATGTAATTTCTAAGTCTACTTTGAAAATATAGTAACTTCAAGGTATTTAAAATTCCTTTTGTATAGATACCATTAGTGTAACACTGTAAATACAACTTGAATTATCACAGTCTTGTACTGTCTTTTCATGTTCCGACACATTTTAAATTTCCCTGTACCCCAAATCGCTATTTAGAAGCAGAGAGTGCAGTGTTCCAGTTAATTTGCACAGCACAATGAAAAACTACTGAGGCTGCTAGAGATACATCCCACACTACACAGTGTAGAGAAAGGCACACACAGTAGAGGGATCAGCTTTTATTGGACATCCTCACCGGTCAAACAGCTCAGGTTCTACCGAGGGAATCTGCTGCGCACTCTCTTTTGCAGTACCTGGTTTGCTGCCAGAGGAGATGAGTGCGTTAAAAGGAAATATCTGATGTAACAATGGGATGAAATACACTTTTAAAGAGCAGGTGGAAGTTACGTGTGTTTGAATGGGTGTAAATGTGTGCATCACTTGCCTTGTCCAAGTAGCCCACGTTATTCTATCAATCACAGCCTGGTCCACCAGCTGTTTTCCTGAAGGCACTTCATAGACTTGCCTTTTATAAGACCCAGTAGAGACCTTCGAGATGACCACAGAGAATTCAGAATACTTGTTTGCAAAGATGAAAATGTAATTCTAAAGGGCTTTGAAAAGCATTTTCTTGATAGTTACCTTTTATTCCGTAAGTAATTTAGCTATTAACAAAACTTGCTCAAAGAGTTGAAAATTATCAAAAATCTGTACAAGCATAAAGCAACAGTGAGAAGGCATAAAGAAATCCTAAATTTTAAAATGTCTTATTAATAAAAAATCATCTAAATATTTCACATTCTGTACATATTATTTCTATATATATATTGTGTATGTTAGTATGTATTTGTATGTATAAATAAATAAGGCAAAATAAACTCATATCTTTAAAACTGACACAAATGTTTTCCTCTCAGCCTGTGGATGTTGATTCGATGGTGAGAGAAGCTTATCCCTCCTCTCAGATGTGAACAAAATACAGAATGCAAAGTATGCCTGCTGCTATATTTTTATTTTAAGAAATGTCTTGAGCCCTGTGGCTCGGAGTTGTAACACCATGATTTTGGTGCTGCTCCACGGAGCTTAACACTGAAGCAATGTGTAATGTCACCATTCTGGTCAGGGATGTGAAAAATTCAGAACTCCCTGGGGCTGACAGAGTGACAGACTGTGCTCCTTCCTCTCTTAAGAGGAAGGACCTCAGCATCACAGAGGTAAAATGGCAGGGAGACACATTACTGTCATTTTGAAATATTTCTCATTCCTATGCTTATTTCTTGTATTCAATACCCAGAAAAACTATTTTCATCATCCCCTTATCACTATAACAAAGTAACAGTCCAGTGACAGCGACCTACTACTACAGTATTTCACTACAAAATTTAGCAGTTGTCAACGGAGAGTACTTGCAGAGTATTTGTCATGGGTATGTTTTCCATTCAGCATCTTGAACAACTAAACGACTGATACCTGGAGATAAGAGCTATCTGCAGAGAAGTCCATCTGAATCACAAAACTTGGGATATCTTTGCAATAGCTGACTCGGTTTAGTGTGGGACCCAAGGTCAGATCATAAAAATCCACTGCATTCTCACTGGAACCGACTGCTAAGTAACGAGAATCTGGGCTAAACCTGAACAGACAAAAGGGTTTTATCAACACAGGTTGGCACTTACAACAGATTCTAATATTTGAGAAGCATGGGTAAATTTGCATTTCAAGTATCTGCTATCCAGAGTCAAAGAGGGAGGCAGAGTAATTCTTCTGCTAAGAAAAATCAATTCTGAACCAAAATTCCCGGGGAACTTATATGCAGTAGAAGGTGGCAATAATTTTGGTATAGCTGTCACATGTAAGTGAACTGGAAACATCTCTGGAATAACTCAGTTCATCATCTGATCTCATTATCACCCCAATGGTCCAACGACTCTGTGGCATGCCCTTGATGACTTTGATTCTCTAACTTACAAGGCTACAATCTAGAAAAATTAAATGCTGTAAATGAAGAAAAGCCAAACCTTCTAGATGAAATGTGCTGAATAAAAACACATAAAATTGAACCTTTCATATGCCCAATGTATCTTCATATGCATCCTCCTGTTCTCCTTCCTAGTCTTGAAGCTTAGTAGCTTCCTAAGCTGAAGAAATTCCTCGCAGTTCCTTTAGTGTTACTATGGAAGTTTCCTTATTTCTGTTACCTCCAAGACATACCTTGGGACAGCTTTCGGATTCCACCAACTCCCTAACCCCTAGCAGGGAGGGCTGTCCTGCCACAAGGTCCCTGTTTGCTCACATTTCTCCCACTCACCCCACTTTGCTCTTCAGAAGTTTCCCTTGGGTGATCCCCATCAATTTATCTCACTGAAGGAACAGTGTTATTCTCCACACAGCAAACGGAAGTAAAATTTACTCCTGCTAACTCCTTTCTAACAAAACACAATAAAGGGCAAGCTGACAGGCATTTCTGTTGTCTCTCATAATCCAGTCTTCATCTGTAAACTTTTGTTCTGATTTTAACTCCTACACGTCACCTCACCCTGCTCTTTTTCACACCTTCTCATCTGCCCCTGGATTACGATGGTCTCCTATTGCCCCATCCACCCCTTGTTTTGACTGATCCTTGGCAATATCAGTTGACACTCTCCAAGGATACTGCCTGTTTTTTGACCGATTGCTCTCTCTCACCTTTGCCTACCCTTACCCTCCTCCTTTCCTTTTTATTCCTGGTATCAGAGTAACACAATGCCTTCACAATTTACTCATTGCTTCCAGCTCTCTGAAATATCATTGCAGTGCTTCTCAGAACATAAAACTGTATTTGTAAAAAACAAATAATACAGATTTCTAGAATACTACAATACATAAAGGCATTGTATTTTCTGACCTGATATCCTGAATCGCTGATCTTCTGTCCCTTTTTTTTCCCCAGATTTTTAGAGAGGTCACAAGCAAGATAATAAATTCTCCATTTTTCATGCCAATAGCTACCATGTCGCCTTCTGGGCTGTAACAAACAGTACGAGCCGCGTGTCCTAAACTGACTTTGTTCAGCATCTTCTGTGAAGACATAAAAACCCAGAGTAAATATTTCCATTAGTTCATATTTCAAAAGTACCTTATGCTAACAGTTTGTCACTACCAGGTGGATTACTCTCAGAACACATTAAAAAACAAGATTCGAGTCCTCACCACCACCGCCAAGTCTAGACTTTTTTTTCCCCTCCCACAAAACTATTCTCCAACACCTACCTTTTCAGCAATATCCCAGAGTCTTACTGTGCCATCTTCTGCAGCAGAAAGGAAGAAATCTCTGGAAGGATGCGTTGCTAGGCCCCAGATTGGTCCATCCATGTGACCGTTAATGAGAATGTTACATGCAGCATTTTTCTCTCCGACTTCGATTATTTCGGCATTTCTTGTCCCAACAAGAATTTTCCCCTTGAACAACAGTGAAAGAATTGTGTCTGATACAATACATTAACTTTTGATGGTGAACAGTAATAAAGATACAATCTAAAGCTACAGTTCTGCCATGAAGGTTTGCTGAAATCAAGTAAACAAATTATCAAAGATAATTTATTTTTAAACTCCTCATGATTTATTGAAATACAAAGCTGTATATGAATCACGATGATAGCTGAATTATTGCTTTTATGTCACATATTTGAACTGAGACAAGGAAAGGAAATAGAAATCCTTGGTTAGTCTTTAATAAAAATATATACATAATATTATCCTAAGACTAAGGTCTCCCAAAGTAGATTTTTTTCTGCTATAACAACTACCTCAGTCTTTTAATTTTAAATATTAATTTTAAGAGAAAGAGGAAGCAATTTATCATATATTGCTCTAGATCAATCCACAAATTATAAGCTTTCAAATAAAGACACGATGCTTTTTTACCTTGCCTCTACAAACAGAGCGAACACAATCCGTCATCTGTCCTGTCTCTAGTCTGAAGGCACGACATCGTTTCAGCTCTTGATCCCACAGCTTAACTGCTCCTCCTTCTTTCGAACTACGAAGAAATCAGGAAGAACTATGAGGACAATGGCTGGCACACAAAAGATATTTGGTGTATGAAGGAACTGTATCATTCCATGTAGCATATTGTAAGCAAGACATTTTAGTTTGGTTTTAGTCATTAAAGATTCCATTTGCTTTTACTGAACAGGTGATGTCAACAGGCAGAGCCTCCTAGCTAAGCAAGAAATACAGATTCAAAGTCCTTGCTGTACTACCTTACAGAACTAGCTGAAAGATGGTCACTGGGAAGCACAGGCAAAATTAGTAGCTCTTAGGGAATTTGTCTAGTTAGGACAGGAACAGATAATCCAAATATAGTTGAGGGAAACAGGGAAGATATATATTGTACTGCTGTGAAATACATGACAAAGATAGAGGAGGAAAAGTCATACAGTATTAATTGCACAACATACCTGGCTAGTAAGTATTAATCATGAAAACACTAAATATTCCCACACACTTTCAAGAGAACTGGTACTCTATAGAGAACATATTAAAGTAAAAATTGTTTCTAAAACAGAGACAAGGCTTAATGAAACAGTTATAAACCTGGCTTTCCAGCTGAGCTTGTGTCTTCAAAGAGAAAAACTCTTCCACAACAGAAAAGAAAATACAATGTTCAGCAATGCTGAGCTGCCAGTGCTACAACTTTGGCACTGGATGAACTTTGACAAAGAACTTCAGAAAGTTTCATCACAATTGCTGCTTTTCTACTATTATTACTGAAAGAACTGTAATGAATTATAAATTGCTGATCCTTGCAATGCAATATTCTTTGCTTCCCAAGAGCACTGTTTTGACATATGATTCGTCATCATACTGAGGAAAAAGAGGCTTTTATCAAAAGAGACTGGTGAGTTCAAACTGAGAATGCTAAGGCAGAAGCAAACATACAATCTTCCTAAATGTAGAATTTGTTCTGTATACTTTCAATATTCCATTCTCCCACAGCAGAAGAACTATCCTTTCTTACTGTTATTCATTACTATTTCTGTCAGGTCAAATACTAATTTTTAAGAGGCTCCAAAGCTAAGCAGTTGAGATAACATTCTCTGATTAAAATCACAATGATGTTTTAGAAATAACAGAAGAAAATACTTCAAATACAGGAATAAACATGTTTTCAGCTGGGTCTGAATACCAACCAGGGTCTTTAAGGACTATTTAAGGAAAAGGTAGTAAGTGGTCTGCGTTCTGCAAAATGAGGCACTACCACGTCATCAGATGGACTGCATTACAGTGGAAGCATTTCTTAATTTTTTATCATTAGCAAACCAAGAAGGAAATATTAAAGTGCTTGAAGAGATATTTTGCATACCCCAGAAACAAAGGACGTTGTACTACTTTAGTTCTGAGAGAATACAGTTTGCTGCTGCCATCCCAACGAAGCGATCCTTCCCTTACAAGAAGCTGTGCATTATGCTGCTAAAATATTTATCAATTCATTTACTTAACTACAATTGTGTAAATGACTTGGATTAACAACCTTAGTTCAACTTCAAAAAACAGAAGTAACCTACCAAGTACTAGGTAACTTTTTAATGCTTAAAATTACATTTCAAATAACATGTTTTTGCCTTCTCTCAGAAATACCACTGAGCCTTTTAGTAACATGATAAAGTGATTTCAAGGCTAAATTGATTATTATGGTTCAGTCCTTTTCAGCTCTGGAGCAAGCACTGTACTATCTCTTTGATAATTGTGTATCTGTAATGCAGTATAACTGATTCTTCAATATTATAATAATAATTCATTCACATAACTTACTTTACACTTGCCTACTATTTTTAACCGAAACTGTAAAATGCCTGAAGCTTGCACATATGCTTTAGAAAGATGACTGTTACCTGGAAGTTAATATGACAAGAACTACTTGTACAGCATTTAGATTCTGCTTCATGTCCCTTGACTTTAGGAACTTTAGCAAGGCACCCAGGCCATAATCCTAGTGACTCTAGGCTTTCTCTTACAAGAAATGGAGTAAAATAGGTACTTGAAGGTCCTGTGGGCTCACCTGCACTTTGGAAGTGGTGGCTACTTTTCATTCTACCACCTATTCAGGGATCCGAAAGCGATTACTCTTCCAGCTTGGATATCCCAACTACCCAATGTTAGATGGGATGAATCCAAAACGCCTATTCAGGGATCCGAAAGCGATTACTCTTCTAGCTTGGATATCCCAACTACCCAGTGTTAGATGGGATGAATCCAAAACATTTTTAAAAAATACATGTACATGCAGAGAAAAGAAGAAAAAAAGGGAAAAAAAAAGATGACTTACGGTCTTTCTTTGCCTCCTGTAACGATCAAACCATCTCTTAACGTCGTATACATTGTGAAAACAGGTCCATTGTGAGCTTTGGCCACAATTCGTATCAACACATGATCTTTCCAAACACAAACATCTCCACTGATAGTACCTGTAAATGTCAAGTTATTCTGAAAAGGGGAAAAATATACTTATCATCTGTTTCTCAGTAAGGCAGGAATAAAAACATTCAGAAAACAAGACCATCACCATTTGCATTTATTTGCTGCTGTAGAAAAGAAAATTGTGAAAGGGGTAGTAAGAACATGTAATAAAAACAATGAGCTGCTACACTGGTGGTGCTGTTTTAACAGTTGCATGCGATAATCTTAAAGGTCTTTTCCAACCTAAACAATTCTGATTCTAACATGCTCGGCACTGCGAGAAGAAATCCAATGACTTAAGCTTAGCCATAGGGTTATCTATGTTTACCAGTTTGCACACCTGACAGGCTGAAAAAAAAGCAGAAAACCAGGAACACTTTGGGCATTTCACACAAACAGGTAATTTTCACTCCCTTGCTATGTACCTTCTGCTTGCAGGCATTTTTGTTGTTAGGTGGAGCTACTCACTGGCTTACAGTAACCATCAGTTATGAAGAAAACAGTTGGACTTAACCCAGAACTAAAAGCTGCCTGTTCTTCCTTACTTCTGCTTACTGTTTTTGAAAGGTAATAAAAAAAAATTAATTACCTCTGAAATTTAGGGGCAATTTATTAGGATACATTTAAAACCACCAGGCTCTGGTTATGGTGTAAAGCTGTTTTAGTAACTTATGTGAACAATCCTCAAATTCAGTATCACGTGTAATATTTTAGAGTGTCAGTATGCATATATATAGGTGTGGTAAGGACATTTTCCTTGACTTGAGGTGGTTTAAGGTTCTACACATTTTTTTAATAGGGGCATGTGTGGCCTAATAAATAAGTAAATAAAAGAGGACTGGAAATGAACTTGGGAGCAGATCCTCTGATCATCCTCATAGTGTAACTGTTGGGCTGCTTCCTGTTTAGGTGCCCCTGAACCAGCTCCTTCTGAGACAAAATCAAGGGAGAAGAGCACTCCCAGAACTGCTCCCTACAAGAAGTGCAGAGAACACACCACATTTGGCTTTATTCAGGTTGCACAGCTTTCTGTAAAATCATTGTTAGTTTCATCCTCAACAAACCTCATATACCATACTCCAGGGCATTCAGCATACAGCCTGCTGCTCCACAAGAAAGTTCACATAGGTCTCCCAAACCCTAGAGTAATGCCTGGGCTGTGCATCTCTAGCAGTTATAAGAACTCTCTCTTAAATGAGAGGTACTTGAGGGAGACACCACACTGGAAAAGAGATAGTCTCAGGAAAAATGAAACCACAGGCCAGTTACAGTTTCGAAAATCAAAATCAAGAGTATAAATTCAGTCTGGACCCAAAAGGAAGATCAGCAATCAGGACAGTAACATACGCAAGAAAAGAGAAGCACCACTTGACAGAAGCGGTTCTCTGGCTATCTGCCCAGCGGAAGAAGTGAGTGCTGCTCATGTAGAGCAACTCCTGGAAAGGAAAAGCGGCGGAACTCAGCAGCAACGCCAGTTGTAACAGTCAGAGGTGTTCGTGAATTCCTCAGGACCTCGCTGCTCTCAGAACACCCACAAACAGTAATGCATACTGATTATAATACAATCATCCCCTCCGTGGGCATAAAATGAGCCTCACTTCTACTGTTTGGTTCCTGTTGCCTAGAGTCAGCTTTGTTTTACCTGGATTAAATACCAAGCAGCATATTATCAGTCCAAAGAACCTATGTTTGTTTCTTTTGAAAACACATAGAACCATAATCTTTTTTCTCTTCTGTATCAGTTCTAACTAGCAGGCAAGTATAAGAAACAGTGAAATGAGTTTCATAAAACAACTGACAGACTCATTAGCAGGTTACAAAAGTCTCATTGAACTGAGACTTCTTGCTTATATGTATTTTAGAATACCTTCTCAAGATACGTACCGCTCCAAAAGCTACGGATAGCATTGTTTGCATTCGGGCATCTTCTATGGAGCTCAGCAGCCCTTTTTTACTGAGGAGAGCTCTTCCAGCCAGTGTCCAGAACCTCACGTGTTTTACTCCCACAGAAACAAACTGTGTATCTGAATCTGGTCTGAATTCTGCTACAAATATACGCTGGTTATGTCCAGCTCGGCTGGCAATCTTGGCACCTGCAGAAAGAAAACAGGCATTTTCAATTTGCTGAGAAAAACACACTTTATAATTTTTTAAAAAAATAATTACAAATATATAGAGAGAATGATAAGTCATCCAAGATCACACAGGTTGGGAAGAGAAGTACAAACTCCTCCTAAATTAAAACTAAATTAAGATGCAGATAAGTAAAAAATAATTTAAGAAGACCCAGTAGCAAATGGTAGCATCCAGTGAAGACGCTATCTACTTATAATTTTCAATTTCCTCAGGAGTATAAAAGAGTTAGGAGCTCAGATCCAACTAAGTTTCCATCTCTTAAATTCCCAGGACTCCTCTGAAAATCATGTACTCTGGTGAAGAGACTAATGAATGATTTTTCTGCAAATTTTGTCCAAAGTTAGAAAATTTTCTTCTTTCTGCAGAAAACGCAGAAACTGATTTTGTTACATATGGCCTTAGATTCAAACGGAATGCTTTTCCAGTCTATTTGGAGGTATTAAAATTTTGACCCATATGAAGGTTCCCTGATCTGTGTCCTTCACTGCCACGTAGGATCTGTAAGAGCACAGGCACATTCTGACTGAAACAGCAGCAGATTGCTGCCTGGACTTCTACCACTCATCCTTCATACCACCCAGGTCTGTGTAAGCAAGCTTTTGACATTGCATCCAGCTCCACAAGATGCAGCAGACAAACTGTGATGGATCACTTTTACTTAACCTGATAGCTGATCTTTTAAACTCATCACAGATACAATTAAACTGCAGAAATGTCCAAAGAGAGAGGAAATAAACCACAAAGACTAGACAATCAGTTTCATAATCTGAGCACGGCATTGTCAGATAGAAAGGAGCTGAAGAAAGGAGCTGACCAAACCATGCTAGCCTAAATCCTGAGCTCAGATCAAAGCCAACAAACATGTAGTATCACTTGAGATACCAGTTACACAGCTGCATAGAGGTACCATACTGGCATCACATTTCTGCAGTTTATAATTTTGGGGGGATAATTTCAGGAGTACAACCACCTTGCCAGACTTTAGAGAATAAGAACAGAGAGGAACAGAAACTGTCTTCTGAGAGAAAAAAATAATTATAAAGACTTTTTACTAAGCTGCAAAGAAATGACTGAAACAAGTGGAAAAAATACTATTTTCTTTAATTATTCTAACTGGAAATCAGTGAACTATCTTGATTTTTACACAACATTTCCAAAGGAGATACATTTAGCAGTTACTAGAATGAGGAAGTATATTTATTTTACCTCACCTTGTACAGTGCATCATGCACAGCATTTATGGCAATAACTTTTAATCTGCTGCTGTTTTTATAAGTGCTCTTGACTCCAGCCAACATACCTCTAAAAACATAAACATATTCTAGAAAAGCCATCACTTTCCTACCTTCCTGCCACTTCCAAATGGTAATGGTATGTTCAGGATCCAGCCCTACAGAGAGCAGCAGTTTGCCTGTGGCACTGAAACTGACTGAGCAAACGCCCTTGGAATGATAGCACCGCAGCACCGACAGCGTCTGTTTGTTCATCGCGTCCCACACGTGAATAGAAGGAGCTGTGGCTACACAAATATAAAAACATGTAATTAGTGGACATTTTGAAAACGGCTAACCATTTGTTTATTTTATATTTTTTAATAAGGTCAAACCCCCACCCCAAAAAAAGGGGAAGGAGATTTTAGCCTCCCTTTGGAAACCAATTTAAAGCAAACGGGATCATGAAGTAGGGCTAAGAAGTTGGTCTCATTACAGTACTGGGGATGAACGCTTTGCTTAACCTGTTACTGGACTTCTGATGCACAGCAGAAGATCTGAAAGCAAGCTGTCGTCTTCTACTTTTCTCCCTAGTAAAACTTAGCTCAGCATGGTAAACACAATAATGTTCATAAATACTAAATAGATCATTCAAGAATGTTATTGCTACAGGGGTCTTCTGGACAACTCATAACTACAAAGAAACTAGTTTACACTGCAAGGCCAAAATCTCCTTTTCTACAAAATGGCCATCTGTCTGAAATGCATGCTCTCCTAGGAGAATGTCAGCTGAACGACCAGCTTGCTTAGTGATGTAGAAGAACTAGGGTATTTAATTTCATTTTGCATTGTTTAGATTGCAAGTTCTCTGCAGTAAGAACTGTCTTTCCATGCTACTAATGTATATGACTATTTCTATTATGATGGCAGTGAGTCTTCTTCCAAACACAATACCTTCTCCAAAGAACTTGCAAGCTAGGTACAGTTTGCAATCTTGGAAGAGCATACTAGGCATTTCCAGGGCAGTAAGATCCTCTCTCAAACTTCTTTACTTCTGATCTCTCGTAAATCTGACTACAGAGTCCAGAGGTTACTGATTATTTTCACAGACCCACATACATATTAACCAAATTCTATTTCAGCTCCATGCCCTGTGTTTCTAACCAGCTAAATCTAGTCCCTCAAAGGCACATGTATTATGGGAAACAGTAGGCACAGGGACCTAGGTAAAATTTTAGCCACATGAATCTAAGTTTTTGAGCACAATTCCGCAGCTGTTCCAAAACAGTCTTTAGAACAATCATCTTTTTTCCCATCAGAATTTCTTCCCATGACAACATCATGCTGTTAACATCACCCTTTGAGAGGTACTACAGTGTACTATAGACAGGCCATTAAAACAAGAAGGGCAGGGGTTGGCAATAACTGGAACATCTCAAATTTTCAGCTCCTTGCTGTCCTCATGGAAAGCTGAGGGAAGGCAAAGCTTTGGTACAGCCCTGAACTGTTTTTAACTCTTCAGCACTTGCCTTGGTAAAACTCTGTATTGGCCTTGACCTATGTACCACATGTGCATATTTTTCTTTTGGGTGGCAGACCAAGACTTTCTCTCAGATTTCATAAATAAAAACTGACCAAATCTCTCAGAGCAAGATTTGCAGGGCAGAGGACATGGGCTCTTGAGTGCTCCTACTTGACAGAGTCCTTCTGAAAGTCTCTGTCCTAACATTGCATCCTGCTTGTGAAGTACTCCAGCTGCTCAACATCTGCTCTCACAAGAGAGATTTTCTAAGGTGTCATCTCCTTCTGGGAGAAATTAGATAAAGCTACCATGGGCTGGCAGGACAAAAAGTATCTTCAGTAAGATGAAGCAAATCTATACCAAGTCATTAGGCATCTTAGTTTGCCACTCCAGCCTATTACAAACATCACTGCCTCAAGAACCCCCACACCACTGTAGACAACAGAAAATTGGAACTAGAAATACAAAAGTGGCCAGTAAGAAAGGTACCAAATAGCCATCAATGAATTTTAAGTGAAACTCTGTAACTTTCTAATGAAGCAGGCAGCAGCTTGGATTCCAGGCTAGTGGTTCCACAAAGAAGAAAAAAATAGGCGTGCTGTTTTCAGGCAGTGACAACATAATTCAGTAATATACACAAACTCAAGCTACAGTTGCAGTAGGAAGAATCAAGTGAGATAGGGAAAGTCTCCAGGCATTATAGTCAGGACTAGAGATGCTCTTTCATATGAACAACCAGATCACCACTAGTCTTTGATACAGTTTAAAAGTGTGGGAAAAGGTACCTATATTCTTCCTCCCATCCTGAGAGCAAGCACTATTTGGCATACTTAAAAGAAGTCAACACACATTAAAAATGCCATTGCACATCTGCTCTTTACAGAATAAGCTTTAGATCCACATGAAGACTATTACACTTTCTAGGTACACATGGACACACATTTATGCATCTCTGAAGATGGGTCACAAGACAATTACGACTGCTTAACGATGAACTCAAACATGATGGAGATGAATTTTTAATATTACAGTTTAAAAATCAACATATTAATAAAATATAGCTCAGTCAAGACTGTCAAACTGTCAAAGACCCAAAATGATACAGAAAAAATTAAACTGACATCGTAACAAGCATTTTGGATCAGTGGTAATAACTGCATGACAACCATACATAAATGTGAAAGGTGATCACTCAGTCACCTAGACCTCCTCAATGGAATTTAATTTAGAAACGCATATTTAAAATTATACTCAATTGAGTGTCTAAAACAAATGTTAATTGTCAGCCCCAACATGTCTATAATCCCTGCAGGCATACAAAGGAACGCTACAGTAGCAGTGTGTATTAGAAGTCACTAATGAGGGCAGGAAGAAGGGAACAGGTTAAAAGCAAAGTTTTAATTTAAGTGTGTTCTAACACTTAAATAGCTTCTATATTTACAATTTGTTAAGCCACTGTGGTTTATATTCAGTGCTGACAGTAATATGACTGATACAGGGTTTTAATAAACTAAAAATGAATTCACAGCACTTATTACTCTACAAAGCTGTAAATGGCTACCAGATAGGCTAACTACATCTGAAGATGTTAAAATTTTATTTCCCTTACCTGACATATCTGCTGAGTCTCCTGTAATGGAAAAGCAGCAGAAAAATAATTAGACCAGAAATAAGATAAGTGCTAATTAAAATATACGCTACATTTAGTGTAATTTCTTAACACACACCTTGATGTCATCTCTTTGCATTGCAGCTGTACCAATACTGCTTTTAGTGTTAAAGATGAATAGTTACTGATAGAAGGTGGTCACATCAGAAATAACAATTCATAGAATTAATATATTTTAATTTCCATTTTAAGCTACATCACAAAAATTAGTTTTGATGTAAGTTAGGTCACTGTCTGACAAACTAAATAAAAACCATATTTTGCGTGTTACTGATACTTTAACAAATTGAGTGAAAAAAAATGCTGATTGCTCTTCTGCTACAAAGTAATGTTTGAATCTCATCTTGATAATGTTCTTACATACAGGAACATTAAGAAATCAGGATTACAAAGGTTCAGGTACTGGGAAGTATTACCAAGTCTCTGCACAACAGCAGACTACCTGAAATAATGTTTCTGTACATCATTTGAAGAGTTAATTTGTGAGGGTGAAGCTGTTTGTGCCAGTCATATCAAAAGGAAAAGTAGCAGCAATTAAGTACATCGTCCTTGATGGAGTATGTACTCCTTAACAGCTGTTCAGAATCTAAAAATAAGTGCTCTTCGAAGATACTTTGCTTCCAGCTCATTTTAGAGATTTAATTCTCTGCTTAAAAATATGTTTTGTAGTTAATTTTTCAGTGTTAGCAGCTCCTGATTTGTTTGCCTTAATCCACATTACAGAACAGTTAAAATTGTTCTACCACTAGTTGATGTAGAAATGATTATGAAATAAAAAAGTATTAAGGGTCTTGTGTTTCTTCAGAAAATCCACAGAAAGAACAAATTTTGACCCTATTCTTCCAGTATATTCTATTATACAGAAATGTAAAAAGGGCCAGATTAAGTAATATGCTGAAAAAGCAAATTCCTAAAGACAGTAAAAGGTCTGTAATTCCTGCAGATGTTCTTTGCAATTTCAACTGGTGAGGCAACAAACTCACCAAGAAATGAAGCTATTTTAGCTAGGCAGTTATCACTATCGATAAGTCAGTTTTAATGAGACCTAAAAATCTAAAAGACAGAGGGAAGTAGATAATAAACTCTGACAAACTGACCACATTTAGATGAAATCTCTAAAACACACCTACAAGAAAGAAAAAAGTTATCCTAGCTAAAATAAACTAAGCGGACTTTTGTATTCTATGCACTAAGGAAACAAGGTGGTTCTGAATCTGCTGAGAAACAACTGAAAGTGTGAAAACTGCAACTGGGTTGTAGGACTACAAAAATTACACTATTCTGCAAAATTTATGCACAGCAGTATTAGTTCAGCTATGCAGATGCACAGCGGGGTTTTTTCCTTCCTTCTTTTTTTGTTTTTTTTTTTTTTTTTAAAGAACGTGGTTGATCAATTTTAATGTTACTGTGAAACATTTATATTTTCCCCTAAATCTAAACTCCTCTGTGGGAAAACACAGGCTTTGGTTCTGCCTAGAATATTATAACTATGTATTATCAAAACACCAAGCAGGTATTATAAATCTACCTGGTGAGCTAAAACCTACATAAAATGACATTCATTTTAAGGATTCTGGGTTTAGTCCATATTGAAATGAAGGACTGCTCAGTTAAGCTTCTTTGGAAGGGCTATGACTATATGGAAGGCCTAACAGAAGCTAAGAGTTAAATAAAACCAGACTAATTTCATGGGGCTTAAGATTTCTAAAGAGATATTTTTGAGAACACTCCAAACAAAAGATAAGCTTAATCTTCTTTCATGCGTCAATGCTTTTTGTTCCAACTTTATTATATTACACTCTAAGAAACATATAAAGAGGACAGGTAACTGAGTAACATACAAACGGAGATAGCATAATCAAATATTCTTGTGATTTATCATGAGCTCACAAGGCCCTAATTGCATGCTCTTACGTTAATTTCTTTTTACAAAAATACAAACATACCTACTTGGCCAGTTGCCACTATGTTGGTAAACTTGGGGTGCTGATTTACAGTGAGGCACAAAATATCATCGTTATGTTCCTGGTAAAAAGACTGAGAGCCTAAAACAAGAAAATAAAGAAGTCAAGCTTTAATGAAAACATTTAGACACACCTAGACATGGTGAATCTTTGAAAATGTTTAATATTTGCTAAAAAAATGCATTATCGTGATGTTGCAGTTTGGACCTTAAACCCAGGAAACAGAACCACAGAATGTTGGGGGTTGGAAGGGAACTCTAGAGATCATCTACTCCAGCCCCCCTGCCAGAGCAGGATCCCCTACAGCAGCCAAACAGAAACACATCCTGGTGGGTTTTGAAAGTCTCCAGAGAAGGAGACTCCACAACCTCTCTGGGCAGCCTGTGCCAGGGCTCCGTCACCCTCACAGTCAATTTTTTCTTCATGTTTTTTCTGGAACCTCCTATGCCCCAGCTTCCACTTGTTGCCCCTTGCCCTATCACTGGACATCACTGAGAAAACTAGTCGAAGTTACCTAAACTAAACTGGTTATTGGGAATGAATGTGATATAGAGGACTGAAAAGTAAACCAAATAAAAATAATTAACTTAGAAAAAACATTAAACAACTACAATGACTCCACTGTTCAGCTGTTTTAGTTTCTGTGATTAGTTTAACAATCAAATTTCAGAAAGCTAACCCAAAATACTCAAATCTTCGCCTCTTTCAAAATTCATTCGCCAGAAATATTTCAATGTATCTAGTTTGCTTATACAGCTATTATGAATCATCTCTATAGACTGAATTTTCAGCAAATAATAGTAAGAACAACTATTATTTTTATTACTATTGTTATTTTCCCACAGTTTTATACGACCTAAAGCACTCTAGCTTCTTCATAAAGTGTAACTCCATGTATGTGAAGGAACATTTTTCCTTAAGTGGGTTTTCTCCTACCTGTTGCCACATTATACAAGATTCCAACAGACGCAGTATGATATATTACATCAGCACCATCATTCAAATAGTGCACGTTGTTTCTGCAGTCCTTGCCTCGGTACCCGAATACCAGCTCCAAAATTAGGTCCTAAAAAAAGATATTTACATCTATTAGCTACTCAAAACCTTAAAGCAATTACAGACCTTACAATACTTCCCAGGATTTTATGTTTCAAAGATGTCCTCATGCAGCAAAGGACAAGGAATTTAATGATGTCTCAAACCAACAGAAACTGAGATCCTGCCTCCCCTGTCAGCTTGTACTGCTGCTCTCTCTGGCAATACAGAGCCATGTCAGCTGCCTGCTGGATGCTGTAGAATATTTACATAAATTACAGTAAGCCAGGAACATCACAGCTCTTTTGATGCAAAGGTGGTAGGAAACAAGGAATGACAAACATTGGTCCACAATTTAATTCTAAGTGGAGATTAGAAAAGCTGAATTACAGCCTAAAAATTCTACAACACTGATAGCAAAAGGACACTTATTATGCTACATCAAACATTTTGTTTCCTATCACAGAAATATTTCAGTTCATATGAAAAACTGCATTTTTCAAGGTTAGATGAGATTTCTTCTTCAGATTAATCAAAACTGTGTATACCTAGTTGCACTGGTCATGTAATGAAAAAAAACAGTGTACAAGCTAAAGGCATCATTTTAATTTTTAAAAGTTATTTCAAAAAATTGTTAACGATGCATTTTAAACAAAGTTTTTAAATAAACTTAAAAAAAATGCAGTGAAAGATACTTTGGTTTATTAGCGATAACACACCCATTAACAATCCAGTTATATAAATGGGACATCTTGCTTTCTACACACTGTATTTAAAAGAGTTTATTGTTACTAAGAATTAAGTTGTGCTCCACTTCGTTTGCAAAAAAAAGCAATACCAGGCTTTTTTGGATTTACAAAAAAAAAGATTCTCACTTTTTTCTTATTCTTCTTTTTTTTGCACTTACGAAACAAGCATTTAGTGTGCCCACAGATGTGTCAATTCCTGGAAACAAAAATCTCTAATAGGAGAGGACGAAGACATCAATGTTTTTCTTACCTCTATGGGTCTCTTTTTTTTCCCAACATTATTTGTCTGAAGTTTCTCTGGCTGTGGCAGTGCCCTACTAACTGGTGGTCTGAAATAAAGAACTGTGAATAAGAGAAGGCTGTCCGTCACCCATTCCATACTAACACAGCAACTTCCAACCTGTCACCACATATGGAAAAAA
>NW_009726560.1:52901-78394 GCF_000703405.1 Apaloderma vittatum | reverse complement strand
CTGCTGAACTGATCCTTGTATTCACCTTCGAAAGAAATAGCTCTGCCAAAAAAACCCCACCCAAACCCACATCTCTGTTTAACACGCTGGGTTTTCCAATAATTCTTCAATAATCCATGAGGTTAGTGGAACAGTTTGTTTTATGACGATGACCACTGATACAATATTCTTAGCTTTTTCGAGCTACATTCTTAACACACATTCATCTTCTCTGTAGCAATTTTTATTGGATAAACTTCAAAGGCTTACCTGATTAACCTAAATACTTGAGATAATTATTCTTGTTCCCACATGCCTTCAGTAAGCCCTAATATCTCTTATTTTAGAATAGTTTGTAAAGAATTCTGGGTACACCTGCCTATTCACACTTACATCATCAGAAAAGACTTACTGTTTAATGTTTAGTTGGAAGTAAGTCATCATCATGCAAATGCATTATTATCAGCCATAACTTCTGTTCCACTGTTCTGAATAGCCCAGAGTTAATTATGAAATCTCAACCTGATATGTTAAGTATCTGTAATGTATCTTTCAGATTATGCTCAACTGTTCACTTACAAAGAAACATAGAAGTAAGTTTTATGTATCAAAATCACGCAATTATTTCTAGTAATCTGCAGGAACAATAGGTACTGATTCTGTATAAACAGCACATGTGGCCATGAAAAGAAATCTCTAAGTCTGACCTTTGCTAGGAACAATTAATTTACAAATAAATTCTACGTATACACTCAATGAAATACAGACACTTTAACCCCGTAGGCAGTGAGACAAACTAATATCAGAAATAAAGCAACAGGTCAGCTGTCTTTCATATTCCCTTTTTAGTTTAAAGTACTTCTAATTCCATCTCTGATCTTGAATGATGACTTTGACGCAAAATCATCAGAGTGTCTTTTTGAAGAACAATACTCTGTGATTTGTTTGTACACTGTATGTTTTGAACGATACTGCGAAAGTATCTTTTCAGTTATTCAAATAAAATACGATTTTCTGAGCTTTAGTTCTCCATTTTCCCTAATTTTAGTACAACTTCATGCCATATTACCAAAACATCTACACATATCATAATGTAAATTATACTGAAACTATAAACTGTGTTAGAAGCCTGTAGTCTAGATTTTATGAAATGGAAAATCTTTACAACAGAAAATCCAAATCTAGATCCAAAAGAAATACTATTGCTGCTTTATGCTGGATAGTTAACACACTAAGTCTTCTCATTGGGAGGGAATATGGGCTGTATTAGACAAATTCTATCAGAGCAAATGACAAAATAATCATTTAAAGTTAAAAAGAAAGTTCAAGGCATGAAGGATAGTAACTGAAGATTGTATTTCCTCTTAATTCATAAACAGGTGCAAATTAAAACAGAGAACACTAACTCTTCACAAAGAGCAGTAGTTTAAGTCTCATTTTTTTGCTACTCCAAAATCTTCCCTCTCAGAAACCCAACTTCTAATAAACTGTCAGTAAAGGCAAAATCTAGGGATATCTACCATATCTAGCAATGCAGGTCAGAAAAGGAGTCCCATGTGGACATGCACTAAAGGTCTTCTTGCTCAGAGACAAATAATAAAAGATAGCAGTATTCTTTCAGTCCAGCTTGAAATACGTCTGGTGGGAATGTACCCCCAGACCTCATTCTCAAAGGCCCTCCGTTACAGATCTTTTTTTCCTCTCTGAAGTCTCCAGTTAGGAGGAATCCACACACACTTTGAGACAGAAAAGCATGGCATTTCAACTCCTTTTTCAGTTATAGCCTATACCCAGCTCACAGCCATAGCATCCTGCCCCTTAGACTGTAAAGGTGAAAAAGTGTTCTCTTAACTTTCAATAAAGAGGAGGAAAAGCAAACCAAGCCCGGTCTGGGCTGCCATCATTGCTTACACAAGCACACTGGCCAGTACAGGAAGCAAGGAATACACCTGATTTCTGTCAGCAATCCTAACATCCAATTTGTTGAGTGCTCTCGAATCACTACTGTCTCTCAATCAGCTCTTTCCAGGTCTTACACTTGATGAGAAATTCCTAGCCTCCTCAACTATTTTCCAGGTGCTTCCCTCCATCCTACTGCCACTGACTCCAAGCATCCTCTCATTTGTCATATTACAATAATAGCTTCATAAAGCATGAATAGAATCCTCGCTTTTGATGTTGAAAAAAAAGGGAACTACACTTTTATTTAGAAGCTTCTAAATTATCACCAGAGAACACTTCCAATAGATTACAATGTTTATCATATTACATATATATGGTGAGAGCTTATCTGAAGCTTTGTAGAGGAAAAAATCTTTTATGGTATTTTTTGCCTGCCTTCACAGTAGATAATCAATTTTGGTTACAAATACACTGATCAAGAGGTAACAGGTATTCCCAGTGCCATAGAACCCTTCTTATTACTGTCTGCTACTCAAATCGAATCAAACCAAATCAAACAAAACTATTGAAATATACGAACAAAAATCGGAAAGGCACAACTTATGTGTGGGGAGCAGCCTTCTAAAAGCACTTCAGCGATACAGCAAGTAAACACCCACCCCTATTCATTAAAGTAAACAAAGCAGCAGAAACTAAAAGCATCAGCCAGCTTCATCAAACAAAATTTACATTAAGATTCCCTCTTCTCTCATAAAGAACAGGGTTTTTTTCTCCAGCACCTTTTCTGAAATGGTCAAAATATTAACAAATAAAGCTTTGTTTGGCTTTCAAGTAGGTTTGGTTTGTTTTGCATATGAATGTAAGTACCGCTTAAAATGGAACAAATTCTAGTACTAAGAATGTCTGAAGTTAAATGGCAAACTAATAATCAGTTCTCTGCCTGCGCAAGCAAAAGTCTTCAAAGAAATAACAGGGTTATCAACTTAAAAGACTTGCACATACCCACGACTACACATACCCTGTTATTTTTTGACTAAGAATTAGTGATTGAAAAATATCCAATACCTGATTTGTGTAACAGGTTAATGATATTAATAGCTGCTAACCATTTTTTCTCCACTTACAGTTTACTTTGAGTTGTAATTAAAATTCTTTAATTCCTTTACTACCTCCATAATCGCTGCTCATTTATTAGGTAACTAGGAGCACGCTTAAAAATGCAAGAAGTGCCTCAAAAAACAAATACACAAAAGTGGCTCCTTAAAAAACACTTATATAATGTTGACTTTAAATTCTTTTTAAATGAAGCAAGTAAAACATTACCTTTCTCTTTTTCAACACAGAAATGAGGAACAATGCTGAAGGGCTGCAAATTGGAAGGCTGCAAAGCAGTGATTCTGTTGGTCCTAGCCATTAGCTTCCCCAAGAATCAGAGAGGGAGTCAAAAGGAGGGATCTATAATAAATACTATCAATGTTCACTAGTTTTCCTCTGCCATGTTAAGTCTTCTCTCATCCCATGCAGCAGCTACAAAATCAAACGGCAAGTACAGTAGGGAGTACTGCAAAAATGGGAGACCTGAATGCTGTTTGCTGTACATACTGCTTTTAGTGGCATGTTTTAGAACCAGCTGTCAATGCCATATTAAGGACTGAAAAGAAAATGACAATGCCACCATACTCAGCTGTGAAGCATTAACACCCAAGACATGATTGCCAGCAGAAAAAAAATCCAAACCTTCTTGAAGAAAGCAGAAAAAGATACACTCCTTACAGGGAGCCTTCCTAGCTGAAAGAGAAGTATAGTTTCTGATGCTTTTCACAAAACACAAAAATCTTTAAATGTAACTTTTTTTTTTAGATTATATTGCAGGCAGCACATAAAAGAAGAATGTCAGATTCTAGACCTAGTAACCTTGAATAACCTCCTCTATGAATCTGAACAGCAAGGCTAACAGGCATATCACTAACTCATGCCACTCTTGAAGAGTAAAAAAACAAATCTGCAAGAAGTAGCACAAGACAGTGTACATTCATCCATCGTCAGAGAATAGTGCTGTTTGAGTGCTGTTCCAAAAGTACATACAAACCAGAGCCTGAGGGAGAACTGCACAGGTCAGGGATGATGCAGGAAAATAGAAAGGATACATCTAAAAACAGCAGAGGTAATCCCTGCAATTACATATTGGAAGTAAAGAAAATGAGAAGTACATTCAGCGAGTTTTGCCCTAGGAAAAAAACAACAACAAACAAAGCGAAACCAAACCACCAAACCCACACTAGAGCAGTAGGTGCCCACAGGTCCTGCGGCCAGCTCTGGAGCAGAATCACAGAATGTCAGGGGCTGGAAGGGACCTCAAAAGATCATCTAGTCCAGCCCCCCTGCCAGAGCAGGATCACCTACAGTAGGTCACACAGGAACACGTCCAGGAGGGTTTTGAACGTCTCCAGAGGAGGAGACTCCACAACCTCCCTGGGCAGCCTGTGCCAGGGCTCTGTCACCCTAACAGTGAAAAAGTTTTTCCTCATGTTTTTGCGGAAGCGAGTGACGAGGCTGGTGCTGAGCCGGCTGGTGGCGCACAAGGTCAGGCACCAGCGGTCAGTCCTGCTTTACAGATGGGGGTAGGGCAAGAGTGAGCAAAACCGCCCATTCCACCTCCTGCTTACTCCAGCATGCTTCCAAATATTTTATCTTTTTAATGTCTGATTTACCATGGCCAATCCAGCAACAGTCTTATTACTGTTACTCTAGAAATTGATAAAAAGTATGAAGAGCTCCTCTTCTACTTCTCACTCTCACATCTGACACGGCAAACTCCTGCCTCATTTCTTTCCTTCCCCCACCCTCTCTCATTTCATTTCACTCATATCCCTGAGAGATAGAGAAAAAGGTGTGTTAGGAAAAAGAAAAGTAGAAAATCTAAATAGAGCAAGAGAACACATCTGAAGTTTCATGAAAGCAGTAAAAACCTGAAAAGACATGATTCTGGCACAGGTTTATGTAACTGGAACTAAAGATTTCTCTGCCGCTTGGATCTAGAACGTAGCCTTTTTGTAACTTTTGCTGTCTGCTAATCCCTTGCAACAGAAGAGATAAAACAATCTTGCATTATCCAACTGCTTGAAAAGACCATCTATACTTAAAGGCCATACAGATACACAGACACACATATAGGATGATATCCATTCTTAGCCATGAGAGTACATTTATATTTGTATATCATCATGCAAAAGAATAAAGTGAATGTACCTCGGTCAGTAAAACTTGACAATTTATAGTCATCTATATTATCTCCCAAGTCCCCTAAACAATTTGTACAAGCACCCATCTATGAAGGACTAACTCTATATTGATTCAGAGCAGTGGAACGGGAATGCAAATTACAAACACATATGTATTTTCTTCCCAATCAAGTTTCAAGATGACGACTTGTGCATTTAAAAGCAGGAACACTGAAAGACACCAGAATATATTTTCCATGTGCTTTTTTTTTTTTTAAGGTGCAAAACCTGAAGATATTTTTCATTTGCTATTTAATGTGCAGGAAAGTGACTAATGGCACATACAACACCCAGTGGTCATATATCTGGCTGCATGCTCACAAATTGTGTGGAGAAGATGGCAAGGAGAGAATAAATAACATTTTGGGGTGAATGTGCGTATGGATGGGGTCAGTTTGAAGATGTGGAAGGAGAATTCCAGCCATCTATCATAGACAAAATAAATACCTTGGCACTTTACAGATTCAGCATTTATATTTTAGTATTTCTTATTATGGGACTATGAAAATGGAATACAAACATTTTGAAGTAGTTTGTGAAAGAAAAACTCTTCTCCATGGTTTTAGACATATTTTCAACATTATTGACACTGCTCTTCACATTGCCTTGTAAGATGTGGTATTTCACTCCCTACTTCTCTATTGCTACTGAGTTTCTGAAGTTATTACCAGAACAAGGGAATGGTCTGCTGATTAAAAACTGCTGCCATCAGTTCTCTGAGTTCCACGGTAAATTGTGACAGTGTGAATTCAAACACTTTTTTCTGTTTTAAAAATTCCACTTTTTTATGTTATCTTGGGCATGATGTCAGGGAGGAAATTAGAGCTGCTGGTATAAAAGAAATAGTCCCTTTCTGCGAGGAGCACCATAGCTGTACCTCTTACTTTGGGGGACTGACAAAGAACTTGGCAATTGATTTTGCACTAGCCTTCAGCATGAAGGGACTTTCACTGCCCTCCCCAAAAGTTGCTGGCAAGCATGAAGTAGAGAATTACTTTTTAAAGTAAGGAGGAGTTCCTCCTGTTTACTCCTGGTAAGATTTAAAAGTCACTTGTGAAACTTCAGAGATCCGATTTCCATTAGAAGAAAATAAAATCCAGCAGTTTCTAAATACTGCTTCTTGATAACTATCAGACATAATTACGTGTCCTAGGAGTGGTAAGTCCCATTTTGTACACACTAATGCAGATAGAGGTTATCTAATATTAAAATAATTTAGCAACATATACACACCTTGACACGTCAGGTGAAACTGTCCCATCAATATAAACCAATCCACTACTGAGGTGGATAGCTACCCACTAGGGACTGGAGAGAGTGCTTAGCTCTATATTTTAATAAATATTATTGAAAAATAATATTTGTAAAACATAAGTGAGTCTAATGGTTCATGCAGTTCATTTTATATTGGTAGGTAAACAACTAGCTAGCTTACTGCATGGAACAGAACTACAATGAATACATATAAGTTTAAAATTTGTAATACA
Source organism: Apaloderma vittatum (assembly GCF_000703405.1). NCBI lineage: Eukaryota > Metazoa > Chordata > Aves > Trogoniformes > Trogonidae > Apaloderma > Apaloderma vittatum. Next base: position 71,745 of record NW_009726560.1, on the reverse strand, counting down.
GCAATATTCTGAAAAGTGAGAAGTGCGTAGTATAGCACCCACCATGACAGATGGCTTTTTAAGGAAAATGGAAGATGACAGTAAAACATGGACTAGATAGCAAAACAAAAGCATTACCTGGAACCTCTTTTCAGCAGCAGGTGAGAAAGAGAAAAGGATTACTTATACAAGTTTGGCTGAAAGCTAGGTGTCAGTGAATTATTCATACAAATAATTATTACTGAGACTTCGTGGTTTGTTTACTTCTTTTTACAATACAGGGATTATTCACAACTTCATCAGTTATGGAAATCTATTACTACTACAGAAAACTCCCATTCACTTAAATGGGAATTATGTACATGTGTTGGCATGAGAATGTAATTTTTAGGAACGATTCCTACTATAAAAAAGAGAAAGAAAGCAGAAGCAGTCTCAAAATCCCCTTAAGTATATCAAGTATTTAAGGCGTTGTAAACACCTGAATTACTCAAAGAAAGGCTGTGGGGGTTTAACATTCCAGAATGAGCTGAGGGGTAGAACAGTCAACTCACTATTTCAGAGAGATGTTCAAGTTCACTCACAAAAATTTAGTTAGAGTAAAATAACCATTAGCTCAGCTGGTCAAAATGTGTGGCGTGCTGAGCACTGCTGATATATACTGTTTTTTTCACGATTACTTAACTCAGTCTACGTTGACTGAAGATATCTCAGCATCTGTTTCACAAATTTGTTGCACCGAAAGGGTTTCGCCACTCACTTACGATGCATGGTCCTATACTTTGACTAGCAAAAAATCACTACTAACCACCAGAATATACCCCCATGTTTGTACTAGGAAGGGGCACTTTTCATTACTTTGATTAACAAGTACACTTTCTTTGTTCTGATTTGCTTTTCATTTAAGAACCACCAAGCGATTCCACTGCAGCAAGAAGGACACTAGTTACCTGTCTTTCTCACTTACAGGTGAAGCAAAAATAATTTCTCTCTCATCTCTTAGGGAAAACTTTCCAGAAAATTAAGAAATCAGTGTTAACAACTTACAAACAGATGGTTTTTGTCCCCACAATGAAAATAATCTGTTTTACTGAATCCCTTCTAATTAGTTCCAACTTTATCCTGCAATGCAAGACTAATGAACTGTTCCTTCATACAGGCAACAGCTAAACTTTTTCTCCCAATAAAGTTCAAATGTATCTTGAACAGGTTTTACAGTCAGTAACATGCAATTCTGCAAGGAATAAAGAATTTAAATAAGCACTATGCAGGGGAAATTAGAGTTTCTCCAACAGTGCCGAACAACTCTCTTACAATTTTCCTGAGTCCACTGAACCAAATGTTCATATAGTCAAGAGGAAAACTTTTAGTTTTCATTCCACAGTTTCAATTCTTTAATCTCCAGTATTACTTTTTCAATCTCATGATTAAGTATGAAACAAGACTTTCCACATGGACCACAACTAATTATTAGCTTGCAAATATTTACATATATGAACATAGGATCAGATATCTAATTGGTACACGGCAGATTTCATAAAAGGCTTTTGTGCTGTCTTCATGACTGAAGTGTGCAACACTTATTTGGAGCTCTCTAGCAATATGCCTGTGTTTCCGTTATCCTTTCCTTGAGGTCTTCAATAAAGGCACACTGTTCACTTAACTTGTTAGGTTCTGTTGATGAAGTCAGTCTACATAGATCATAACCCAAATACAAATCTTTCATCCCTCATCACTGGTCCATGCAATCGTTTCACTACACATTTCTTTCCTGGCCACACCTGATTATTTTGGTTGCAAAAAACCTCAATTTTGCATTTAAAATTGGAGACTTTAAATTCTGGCTCCATCCTCCTTGCACCCACTCTTGACAAAGGGCAATGGTTTTAAACTAGAGCAAGGTAGATTTAGATGAGGCATTAGGAAAAAGTTCTTCACTATGAGGGTGGTGAGACACTGGAACAGGCTGCCCAGAGAAGCTGTGGATGCTCCCTCCCTGCAAATGTTCAAGGCCAGGCTGGATGGGGCTTTGAGCAAGCTGGGCTAGTGGGAGGTGTCCCTGACCATGGCAGGGGGGTTGGAAGTGGCTGATCTTAAAGGTCCTCTCCAACTCAGTCCTTTCTGTGATTCTATTTGGTAAACCCTGACACTCTGGTTAATTGGCTTTTTGATTTCCTCAGTGACATGAGTTTTAGCTCAGATTCAAGAGGAAAAAATAAACCTCCAAAGGGTAAAGGAAGACCATTACTTTCCATAATGTTATTCTAGTCTATCACTAGGTGCTCAGAAACACAGTAATGCAAGTAACTAACAATAATGAAATTCCTGCTTGCAAAGAATGAGATACTCAGAAATGTCAGGGTTTTCAGTTTCCACGTTAATAACCTGCACTAACATACATTCCAACGTGCAGAAACTGGTTCACAGAAAGGTTAGCTTCAAAAAGCCCTATTTTCTTTCTAAAAGGAGAGGATAAAGCTGGTTTTTTTTAAAAAAAAATCTTCGGAATTTGTGCTATTTACATTCATATCACAAGTCACTAGACAGGGAAGCAGACAAATCTAATTGCATTTTGTTAATTTATATAAAACATATGGAAGATTTTTATATAAAATCTGTATTTTCTCTTTCAATTACGAGGTGATAATTGTGAGGTTCAGATAAGTGAAGCCTCATTTCAGTAGCTTCCTCCCTCTTGCATCCACTTGGAAGTGCAATTCAGATTTATTTATTATCTCTATCAGGTTATAAAAATAACGACTTCTAAATCAGTAAAGGACTGGTTTGTAAATAGTACCCTTCCCATTATGAATGCACAAGGATCTAAAACAGGTTATGTGTTTTTGCATATGTCCTTCCACACAAAAAAATTCCTCAAGACCAAAAAATAAAAAAGCAACAACCTCGGAAGCAATTTTGCCACAATACCTGGTTTTTAATTACATCTAGGAGTGAATACAGGGCATCTAAAGAATTTCCAAAAGATATAAAACACGGGAATCTTCCCATACAAGAGATCTCAGCATGTGGACTCAGCAATGACACGTGTTAACAAAACAGAGTAGTGATGACCATGAGAGACAAACTCATTCAGAGGTTTTAGTTGCTTGCAAATTTTCAGTATGGTAAATATATGGTGAAAAATTAAACTAGAACTCCTGGTTGTTTAGTTTTAAAAATCTCTTGGTTCAGCCACTCTTACCTAAGGCACATCAATCACAGCATCGCCCCTATGACACAAGAAATAGTGAACTTCAGGGAGTAAAAGAACAGAATAAGAATGGAGCAATATCCTCCAGATTCTTCCAACCTCCACTGATTTGCAGTGGAGGTCGAGCCAGAAGTGTTTTCAAAATTAACCATCCATGATGCATTTTTCTTTGGAGCAATTTACCTAGCACAAAAACATACTAGCAAATGACTGAATATCCAAAAAGCTATTACACAACCGTATAGGACACACAGTAGACATCTTTTCACACAAAAATACTATCTTTTCATATTATTATTCAGAAATTATAAATAATTCAAATTATGACCATAAGTGCTGCCTCATGGCCAACACCATTTTGCGTTTTCAACAGAAGTTAAAGTATGTATTCCAATGTCAACAATACATAGCAGTAATTTTACTTCTAGAGAATGGCATATCATTAGTAGAGGTGGCCTTAAACTATACTGCAAGCAGAGCTTAAACTGATTGAATCTGCATGAAATCTTGAGTTTCAGCATCCATAAGTTTTAAAAAAAACATGCCTGAAATTTAAGGCTTCAAGATATTTCTATTCAGCAAATTAAGTTATACAGCACTAGCATCGCTTATTTTCAAAAAATACTTCTCTTATTTTCTTCTGAATATTGAATTCCTTAGATAAGATAGTTACTCAAAAAAAAAGTTCCATAAAAAGTGGGGAAGATCATGCTTGTCTCAAAGGAAAAAACAAAGGCAGTACTGCCAAGAAGTATGGGTTGACACAACTCACATCTCAAGTTACTGTGTTAGCCATAAAAATGCTTAAGATATAGAAATGTCCACCGCTCCTAGTAAAACCATGGTGCTGTGAAGGGGAAAGCAAATATTATTTTTTTTATTTCTATTGCATGGAAAAAAGGTAATTTATGAGCGAAACCAGAAAACTGAGAATAAGAAGACACTGCCTAAGGATTTGTTGTGCTACAAATATAAGAGCTACAAACATGCAAAATCTCATTACCTAATGCAGGCACTTAAGCTAAGGACCCTGCATGTCATACGAACGCTACGCGGAACTGGCAGCTCTAATCCTTACATAGTATATAGGTGCACTGGTAAAATGCTGCAGCCAAGTCAAGAATGTCCTCTCAGACCTGAACCTTTATTAGCTCCAACACAGTGGTGGAGATGTGGTGATGCTGCTCATAAAGCAAGTTTGGGCATCTGCGCAATGTGCTCCCAGCACTTTCTTTTCCATGCTGGATGCCTACACACCAACACTGTGATATAGTCTTGCAGAACTGCACAAGAGGTTAGGCAAGCTCTGACTATAGCTACTTAACCAAAGTACTAAGGAAAAGAGGATGAGACTTGATCACCTACTCCCAAATACTCTATTTAGCACCCACTCATGTCCGCTCAGGCTGAGAACTGGGCTTATTCTTTGTCCTTTATCCCTTTTGTACCATTAGCAAACTACTACTTAATAGTAAAGAGCTAAAGCATTCACTTCTATTTCAAAGTACAACCACTTTTACAAGCAGCTTAACTTAGTAAAATGTGTTTGATCCTGGAATTTGTGTAAATGAACTTACCTCACTACCCCCTGCCTTCATAGGAAGCAAAAGGAAAGGGAAATTAAAATAAAACAAAAATTAGTATATATGAAAGTAGACTTACTAAAACACTTACCAATCTCACACAGTATCAACTTCAGCAGAAGTTAAAATGCATAAGGTAACAATATTCTGGTTTTAGTTTTTTACAAAACCTTTTCTTTCAAGATTTAGGCAGCCCAAACTTTTAAACAATGCAGGCAATGGAATTCTTTCATGAACTTTTACGCATTCTGAATCAGAACTTAGTTACCTTACTACAGAATCAGTTTAATACCTTATTTGAAACTGAAAAACATAGCTCACAGCTGACCAGAAACAATTATTGAAAGAAATACAAGTCCCTTGCAATTTCATTCAAAAAATAAAATCTTTAATCACAGCTTTCATGAATGAGAGTAGATATAAATGCAAAACACTGATATCATACACATTACTTCTTTCTGACTTGCACATCAAATACACCTACTTAATAAACACAAGAAAACATTTCTCATTTTAAATGCAAGGCAGGGAGCCACAGCTTTATACCCAGGCATTCATTCTCTCCTTCAGCAACACAACTTAAAAACTAAAGATGACACCAAACTCCCACGAATGTCAAGTTGCATTTCTCAACAAGGGCATCACAGCTCTGTTGGCTGCATCGCAGAAAGAGGCACGTGCATTGTAACACAGCTGCTCACATTCCTGCGGGGAGTCTCCAGCCTGCTCTTTATCTGCACCCTTACACCTAATTACACTGTGTTGTGTTTTCCTCACTTTCGTCTCTTGAACACTAGCATTCCTCGACTGCCACTGTATCCTGGTAGGAATCCCTCTATCTTTTTCCCTCACATCTATTTTGCTGATAACAAACAACGTTCAGGGTCCTATGCTCAACTGCAGATTCTACAATGTATTATGTTCTAGTAGTTGTAAGTTGTTTTTCTTGCTTCATATCTACTTTACCTGCTGGTCTTACTCTACTCTGCTTCCCACTCCTTTCTTTCATCAAGCATATGACAGTGAACTAAACAATACAACTAACACTGCAAATCAATCAACTGCATTTCCCAAGTCTCATTAATAGAAACTGCAGAACTGCTGTGGAGAAATCTTTTCAAAGGAAGGTGAAGGTGGAAGTTATCTGGAGATAGAAACACAAGGAGCAATTACAGCTGAATTAGTCAGATCATTCTGCTGGCAAAAACAAAAAACTGAGAGCTGTCTTTCAATAAAACAGTTGTACAGGTTCATGCATATAAGGCCATCACTAGACATCACTTGGTATTTAAGTTTCAAAAAGACCATACTGTCAAACATATTGCCACCAAATAACTCAATTATCTCATGAGACTTTCCAAACATAGTAAGCATACCTCATTTGTAGTCCTTTGTGCTCTCTGAGAAAGAGATACAGCCTAGCTCTTTAGGCAAAATTCTTCTTAAGTTGTCATTGGGGTTTTTTCTGTCCAAGGAAGTATTTCCATTCTCTTTATACATATCACTTTAAATTGTATATATATTCCAACATTATTATGTTTTACTATTAACCATCTTTTCAGATTACGTTCTTGACTGGAATTGTAATTTAGCAATTACCTTTCATCTAAGCTTGGTTCCTTTTGCTGCAGATGAGGCTTAATTCCAAACATTGGTCTAATGTTCGTGGATAAGGCTTTTATGGTGTAATTAATTTCATTTTCTCTTGTCACATCACTGTCATAACCTAACAAAATCAGAGTGAACAGTATCAAAACAAAATAAGATATCAGAAAAAAATTAAATTGTAACTTGTGCAGGTTTCAACAATGTATTGGACTATACAAATAATTATACCATGTATTATTAGTTAGATAAATATTCAAAAGAAAGTAATTGGGAATTATGACCATTGTTAATAAAAGACAGCCTTAAAAAAAATTCTCCACAATATCTTTGTGGAAGAAAATTATTATCAAAGATTCAAGGGACATTCAAAGTTACCTCATTTCTTCTTGGTTGGCCTTAACTCAGGGTCACTAACTGTTCTGGTTTGAGCTAAAAAAAACAATTCTGTTTAGTGATTTTTTCTTTCCAGTTTAGTCTCTTCTAAAAGGCTGCACTTTCTGAAGTCAGCAGCATGTTTTTGCAGACAGTGTGTGCTACTAGCAGTGCTAACACCTGATGTTTACAGTTACTGCCTGGGACTGGGATGCAGAAAGGCTCTTGCTTATTCCTGTAGTGACCAAGGCCACTGCTGGCTCTTGTGTGCCACGCTGGGGGTGCCGGGTAGTAAGTGGGGTCACAAGGAAGTAAAGGGTTGCTCCTCTGGGGGGTAATAGACAGGACAGGTGACCAATGAGGGTATGACACTCCATATACAACATATTTAGTATAAACTGAGTGATCACAAGAGTTTCTATCCCTTTTTCTGCAATGGCCGGTGTCCAGGGAGGACTCCATCTGACCTCCTGCTTTTGATCCGGATCCTGAGTTCCCAAATCCAGCTCCTGTATCCAGCTCCCGCCGCCGCCGCTGAGCCTGGGGCTTCCCCAGTGCCTCCTGCTCTGCAGCACCAGTGGGGATTGCTATCGGGGTGGGAGTTGGGTTTGGCATCGGGCTTATATATAGTTGTATACAGTTCTTTATCATTTCACCATTATTTCCATTATTGTTTCATTAAAGCTGTTCTAGTTGCTTTTTTTCCAGTCCGTAAGTCTCTCTGCCCCATTCCCTTTTCCTTCCCGTTTGGGGGAGGAGAGAGAGGGTTAGAGAGCATCTGTTCGTGTTTAGCGGCCAGCCCAGCCCTAACCCGCAACACTAATAAAGGACGTTGCTACCTGACACCTGCTGCTAAACTTTGAAAGATTCAGCACCAGGCTGTTCTCCATTTCAGGGTCCATCTATTAGGATGGAAGCTACAAGTTTGCACTCTAACTGAAATGAATAGGACCTCATAAACTTTTGTGCAAAAAGATACCAACGTCTTTTCTTGTAAAGCCTAACAGATCTTACTTTGTTGTAGAGTATTTTGAACACACAGCTTAAGAGGGTTGTGTGTAAAGCACCAGAACCCAGGGAAAGTTATTGGTCACATACAGAAGCTGAACAAAATCTCTGAAGATGGCACAAAAATTCTTCTCCAACGAATGTTTAATATGTCTCTAATATTTAAGGTGTCTCTTTGGTCATTTAGCAGACTTCAGTGAAAACTGAAGCTACTTTATCACACAGAATTATTTAAAGAGTAGCAGTGATAGTTTAAAAATGCTTGAAGACTGAAGAACTGATGAGGAAAAATTGCACTCGGGAGCCAAGAGAACAAGCTTGGAGGCTCATGAACCTTGCAATTATAACATGAAAAAGAAAACATTAAATACTGTAAAACCAACAGAAGTTAATCCTACAAAATGCAATTAACACTTTTTAACTATTGATATTATGATCTTGCAATAGGCTGTCCCTATTTGAGCATTAGCCTACCTCAGCCTACCACACTTTCACATTACGGAAACAGATGCTACTACATCAGGTAACCGATCTCACATTATACAGACTTCAATGTAATTCCATTAGAATTAGTGCCCCAATCTCAACTGCGATGAATCTATCTTTCTGTACAGATTTTGGTAGTTAAGTATAACTGGCATTTAGTATTTTTTCATTTAGAAGATGTCAAGAGTCTCTATATACTCTGACTCAAAGCAGTCAAACACGTCATTATCATTGTCTTCCCTCAAAAGAAATTTTACTTTATGTTTTTGAGGCATCTTCACTATTTAAAGCATTCATATATAAAATGTGATTACTTCTAAATTAGCAATTTTCCATTAATAAAGTCTTCTTGAGATAAAATAATCCAGCTGGTTTTACAAATTAGTACTGACCTCCATCTTCTTCAGAATCTAGATCAGACTCTTCACTGTCACACTGCCTGCTATCTCGATGTCCTTCCATCTCGTAAGTCCACAGCATTAAAGACGTGTCTGCTCCTCCAACAGTGACCAACAAACTGTCATCGTAAGTCCAACGGACATTTGTCACGTGGGTACTGTGAGCGACATACCTCTTAAATTTTCCAAACTTTCCCTAAGAAGAGAGGAGAAAGGGCACTGATCAAATTTAACCAATCTGCTAGTCAAAACTGAAAGGAGTTGCCAGCGCACATGTTCTTAACTTCTTTACGGTTTATGCTTTCACTGTTTTGTATTCGTATGTACCGCATGTTTTGCCAAGTTCTTCTCCTACAGCATGAAATGTCAACCATATTTCCATACCAAGTACACAGGAATTAATTTATAAACAGATTCCAGCAATAAACACTGGATTATTTTCATTCTTTGGAAAAAACTTTTAACAGATTAAGAATAAAATGCACACAGAATATTCTGAGTCAATACTTGTGCATTGTTACCAAAACATTCGAAGTAGAAGACTCATTTACTGATAAATAAACAGGAAAACTACAAAGGTTCTAAAAGAGCAGTAAAAATATAATGTGCTTCTGGAATGGCTTTTCTATGATGTGCATTTAAAAAAATATTAAAGCTCTTCATCTTGTAGAAAAATTACTAAGGTTGGGCAGAACAAAGATCCATAAAATCACGAGTGAAATGACGGTGAGGAAGAAAAAAAAAAAGAGCTTAAATCGACATTGATAAAAACCACACTGAGGATATTAATGCCTAAGACATAGCTCAAAAGTGCCTGTCAACAGTTTTTCCTATATATTTGCCAACACATAAGACAGCTCTTTAGTCTGACCTGGAATGGTCATTCTTACTAACTGAAAGTTAAATGCATTCCAAATTGCAAAATAATATTGAACACTGTCTTTGATCCAAAGTTATAAAAAAGAACTATTTTTTCCCAAGTGGCAAATTTTTCAAGTTTTGAAAAGGCAGTTTTATTAATCAATTTTCTCCACGAACAGCTGAAAATTACTTACTTTAGCAGGGTATCGGAACAGTTTCACAAATCCAAAATCATCTCCTGTGGCTAACACTTTACTATCACTAGTGAGGCATGAAGCAGTTACATCTGTGACTTCACCAATTATTGGCCAGATTCCTTCACAGCAGGAGCCCAAAACGCTCGTCCATGACGCCCAGCCAATCTTTTCTACCTACAAAAACAACCTGTTTGAGACACAGCATGCTTCTTCCCAGGCAGTTTTCTTCCACGTCTGACCTCAAGAAAACATCCTTGCACTGAAAGATACGTCACATCTAAAAGATATTATTTTAATATAACAACCACTTGTTTTCTGACCGTTCAGGATTTCATGCAAGACCTTTGTTTTCACTTCTATTCACTTCCAGTTCCAAAACGTCTAGAAGTGTTTAAAAACATTTGACCTTACCTGCCCTTCCAGGCTAGAGAAAACAAATTACGTTTTTCAACACTGCCTTTCAATCTCATAAAAAACAGTATTTGAAAATTACTCATTTTCACTCTCTGTCCTATGACAATGCTCTACATCTAAGAAAGCAAATCAATACTACAGCTACAATATACTACACTTGCCTACGTATATTATGTATACTATATTGTATTGCCATGTAACGGCAGACATGATGTATTCCACAACAAGGTTAGTGCTAAGTAATCAAAAGTGTTTAGGTACCAAAAGGTGCATACAGAAGTCCAGTGAGATCTTCATAAGTGTGTAAGTCAGTGAAATGTCCATTTCTTAACAGAAGAGACAAATGTGATATTTTCTATGTATTATATCATTCTGATTGCATTACCTGATTGAACAGGCTGAATAAAAAAAGGATAAAGGACAGCAAAAGCCTAAACAGAAGCTTTTTCAGTAGACCAGTTAAAATTATACTTTTCTACCTCATGCTCTCCCATATGGTATAGATGGTTGTATCATAACTCTAATTTGCAAACAAGGTCAAAAGGGAGTCTTATTTCCTCACCTCCAAACTAGGAATTGTCTGTTTTTTCCCACGAGGAGCTTCAAAAAACAACTGTTCTTTAGCACCAGTATTGACCTGCAAGAGTTTTCCTATAAAAGAAGGAGGAAGACAGGGAAGTCCAGTTTTTCTGCTATTTTTGACAAGGATACATATTTCTAAGCTACAGATGCAACTGCATTACGCAATACATTATTCAAGATGTAGAATTCAAGCAATGAACATAGGAGATGTAAAAAAAAAACACCCAAACCAAACAATCTACAGAGACGATCTATTTTATTTAAAATTGCACAACTTCGAAAATACATAAATAGTAGTAAAAATCATGTTTTTATATTTATTCAGATGCTGCGAGCATATTCATAAACTGAAGAAACAAATCTGTCAGCAATATCGCAAATTCCTACTGTAGATGTGCTGTATTTAGCCTATAATGTAATCAATCCTCCAGCAGAGTTTTGGACTGAATGCTGCTTACCTCTTACGTCCCAGTCCATATGTGTGATGTAACTGGAGGCTCCTTTGCAGATTCCTACTCGTTTACTACTCATTACGTTGTAAATATCTACAAAGTTGTCACAGGATGCCACAGCTAAGTACTTTCCAGACCCTAAAACACACCCATAGAAACTGAAGACATTTTCAAAAATTGCAGTGCTTTGTATACTAAACACAGCTATATTTTAGAGCTGAGCTATATGCAACTCAGATTTCTTTGAAATGAGTGTGCTAATTTATACACAGTCCCCAACAGACTAATGTTCATATCACCTAACTAAAATCAGTATGAAACACACAACCATTACAATGTTACATCTTCAAACAATAAAAACTACTTGATGAAACATTTATCGCATTCAGGGTGGTAAGGCTTAGGTAACCAGAAAGTAATGTTGCATGAGAACCGGTACCAGTAATTGGCATCAAATTTTTCCTACAGGAGAGTATTTTCACTGAAGCGGTATTACTAGTTCAGGCCATACATTCGCGTTCCTAAATAAGGGCTGTACTGTTTGAAAAAGAGTGCTAAGCACTGTAGGGGGGAAAAGAAGAAAAAAAAAAGAAAAGATGACAGAACTTTCTGACACATCAATTTCAAGCACTCTCATTAGCTAACAGAAACCTGAGTGAACCTAAGTTATGCAGCAAAAAGTGGAACCCTAGGGACCTAGGGAAGCTACTGCATGTTCATGATTTATAATTGACCGTTGCATTCAGGAAGTTACTATGAGCAAACCTATTCCAATTATCTCATCCTCAAACAAGCAACATAGGACTTCACATCCAATATTTTCCAAACTGTTAGTATTCGTCTTGCTGACTTATTTGTTACATGTAAAAGACTACTGCAATTATCTACTTCTTTTAGATTTTAAAGGTTAAAAAGGTTGCTTGAACAATCTTGATGTAAAAAACTGCATTTTGAATCACTTACCAGGAGAAAATCGGATCTCTGAAATTACATCTTTCCTGTGCTGGAAAGAGACTAGATCCTCCAGGGTATCTGCATTAACTATCAAAAAACTTCCATCATTGAGACCAACAGCTAATGCTTTTCCATCAGGCGAAAAGCAGCAACATCTACCTCCTATGAGGAATACAGAAATGGCATTCAGGTACATTTACAGTGCATAATCCCTCTTTTAGATTTATTTTTCCAGTAGTAAAGGAAAGCTATTACAGTATATAGTCTAATGAAATTTTTAGATGCTATTGAGATCATTTCTAAGCTCTACATCTGTGATAGCACACAGAAGATATTGGTAAACCAATAAGTACACAATTCCAGAATCTTAGATTACATTTTTTTTTATATCAGTTGACGTTTTTTCCATCAGTAATACAGATTAATCACTACTGTCTATATATTTTTGATTTGCTCTCCTTAATATCTGGTGCCAGTCGTTTGTTACCATTTGCTCTGTTAAGGAGATCACAGCTGGAAAAGACATTCTGGACTCACAGAAACCAGTTGTTTGATCGTGGTCACTATGTCATACAATCTTTTTAATAAACATGTCAAGTTACATTTGAAAAACAGCTTAACTTCCAATCTAAATTTATTTACAGTCAGCTTATATAGTTTTGTTGCCACATCAGAAATTTCGATTAAGGTAATTATTTTTCCCTACTCTTTGTTCCTCTGATTAACCTGCAGACAGTAATCCTTCATTTATGGAGTCAGCTTGACTCCACCACAAACTTTCCCATTCATTATCCTGTAGCTTCTCTTTTTCCATACTTTCTGCTCCTTGGTTACTCCTCAGCTACACAGATAATTTTCTTACAGTCCTTGAGTCTTGTCTTTTTTAATTACCAAATATTACCTCATTTCCATAACTGCAATATGCAGAATATGCAATATAGCAGTACAGTACACAGGTACTTTTCAGTATCGCCAAAGTATCTCAAAACATGCCTCATCAGCAAATTAATTCATCGCAATCTTATTTTTTCTGCCAAAACTACTCTTAAAAGTATTAAGAAACATCAACTTTAAGACTCGAGCAGACTTCACCGCCTTGAAACTTTCCTGCTTGTGTCAGCTCATGACTCTTCTTACGTTTATTTTATCAGTCCAAATCATCTTCAGCTAAGCTCCCTACAGACTTTGGATCAAAATGCTTTACTCAATTCTGAACAGATAAAGCCCACTGCAGTCCTTCATCTAGCAAAGCATATAGATCATTAAACGATTGTTAAGGCCAGCCTGGTCTAATCCTAAAAAATAGCCTCCTTATATGATGTCAATTCCAACAGATTTTCCATGATCTGTCAAAATATAATTTAGTTATGTATACAACAAGTAAGAATTATATGACTGTTCTCTTTCCTTGACATTCCAGATTCTTCTAATGTTCACAAAGAAGAAAAATTCAACATTACTTCTAGGACTTCTTCCAAAAATTTCTGGATCTGAAGTCCTCCACTGTTCAAAAAAGCTTACAGTACTCTAAGCAACATGGCAGATTTATGTAATTGGCTAAAATTTAGTGTAAATTCACTAACCTAAATATGTTACAATTGCAAATAATCTTAAGAAACAATATTGCATATAAATCTTTCACTCAGATTCATTAGCTTAAGGACTACGTAACTCATGAACACAGCATCAGTAAAACAATTTCAACAAAGAAATTAATTTACTCAGTCTTGCTTTTTAAAGATTCATAATGCTCGTAAATTCAGTTAAATATTTTGTCATACTAAGCATCTTACCCTTCTTCAATTTGCGAACAGCTAACATACAATGGCTAGGAGATAAATCCCATATTCTTAAGGTTTTGTCATCACTTACAGTGGCACAAATAGGTAAATGAGGATGAGTAGCTAGACCCCAAACTTCCCCCTCCATGTGACCCTGAAAAAAACACAATGAATCAGATCAACTTTTTATTTTAAACTGAAGTACGGAATAATACATTTAAGGAAGTTAAAAACAAACAAAAATAAACAAACAAAAGCACCAGAGAGAGAGCATGCCTATCTTTAGAGGGTAGTACAGAAATACCATAATAGAAACATGAAACACTTAAAAAAACCTCACCCTGCTACTTACAGTAGAAGTGCAAACTATAGTAATTTGTACTAATGACAAATAATCCTCACGTGTATCTACGTCAATGACACAGACAGTGGGACCAAGAGCACCCTCAGCAAGTTTGCAGATGACACCAAGCTGAGTGGTGGAGTTCACACACCAGAGGGGCAGGATGCCAGCCAGAGGGACCTGGACAAGCTGGAGAAGTGGGCCCATGTGAACCTCATGAGGTTCAGCACGGGAAAGTGCAAAGTCCTGCACCTCAGGGAAACCTGCGGAATCAATACAGCCTGAGGGAGAAGCAGACTATGAAGAGCCCTGTGGAAAAGGACTTGTGGGTACTGGCAGATGAAACTCTTGACCTGAGCTGGCAATGCGTGCTCGCAGCCCCGAAGACCAACTGTCTCCTGGGTTGCGTCAATAGAAAGGTGACCAGTAGATCAAGGGAATGAAGATACGAAGATATGAAGAAAAAAACCTGTTTTGTAAGAAATGCAGTCCATGTAGTATGGCAAGGAAAATTGAAATGTTATTTGCACAATTACAAAGAAAATCTAAAAATAAACCTCAATGAGACAATTTTCAAAAATAGTAAGAGTAACCAGTACTCAAAAAAAAAGTTTATAAAGAATTTAGTGGTAGATGTATTGTTTGACATATTTTTTCCTTTTTTTCCTTTTTAAAAACAGAAATATGATCTTGGTCCGTTTGAAAGGAAGAACTTCTTGAACAAACTAGTACATGAAATTCTGTGATCCGCCTTGCTCATTAAAGAGTCATAGGTCTAGTCAAGCATTAAAAATCTATAAACTGGTAGTACCTCACTAATTTCACTAATAATTAAAATCCTTTTCTTTTCACAACAGTCTTTACTTAACAAATAAAATAGTGTTTGTGGTATGGAATATTTGACTGAGATTTAACATGTACCTGCACCAGAAGAGTTATTGGTCCACTTTTATCCACCTCCAATATTTCACCATTCTTTGTACCCACTAAAATATGACCATGTCCTAAAGATATGGCACGTATAGAAGGATTATCTTCCAAGAGGAGACCTAGAACATTAAAATGTTAGAAGACAGAAAAATTCTCAAGTATGCTTTAATGAGGATTTTTCACACATACACACATTACATTCTCACCGTAGAACATGATACTCAGTAGTAAACAAGTTAAAAATTATTCCTGCATGGAAGAACGTACATGTTTGGATTCATTTAGCAATAACCCAACTGACACTGATCTTTCAGCTCAGCTGAGTATCTCTGAAGTTTAATCAGTTTGACTCACTGGCACTCTTAGTGAAAAAACGTGCACGTGAATTATCAACTACACTACTATATTGCGAGCATTTATAGCACTTTCAAATCTAGCTTTTGATTAAACAGATATGAGAATGAGGTTCTCTGTAGTAGAATCTTTTAGTTAACGAGTGTTCTCATTCATGGCTTTTGAAAATCAAACCATATACATCAGAACACAGCAAATGTAATTTTAAGGGGGTGAGGGAAGAAACATCAAAATGTCAAATAGGCAAAACTGTAAATAAGCACTAAGACCAAAAATAAGTGAAAGAAATAAGAATAATAGGAATGAAAATGTTCTTAAGTAATTTTAAAATACATCTATGCATTTACATACAATTAAGTTACAAAATGTACTAACACCTTACAAAACTAACCACAATTCTGAATTCCATTCCCTCCTTCAAAACAAAAAAGATCAGAGAACATACTTCATGATTAGAAATATAGTAGTACTTTTAGTTGCTACTTAAAAAAAAAAAATCACCTAAATGGTGATAGACTCAAGATTAAATCAAGTAATTCAGGCAGATAATAAGGTAAATATTATCATCTGCAATCACCAAATCTGCAAACCGACACAGCAACACACCATTCCCTTCTTAACAGAAGATTGGCTTACTGAGAATTAATAAAGTTTTTAAAAAATGAGTTTCAGTATTCATTATGTCAAATGCAGATTTCCTCCCATTGGGGAAAGCAATTCCACAGACCAAGTTTTCTAAATAAGGTATTTTAAACAGAATGAAAAATAGGACAAAGTCTGTGTTACCTTTAGATCCGGGGGCCAAAGCAGCCCTTTTGATGGCATAAGTTTTGAGACAACGTTCAAAGGTGTCATCCCAGAGAGCTACTACCCCATCCTTTCCTCCAGTGACAAATCCCTGGTAAAAAAAGGGAAAAATAAAAATAAATCACAAGTTATAATCAATTATCTTTCCTTAATTTTTCAGCCAATACCAAAAATGGATTATATACAACACTGTTATGCACAGAACTACAGATGTTGCAGATTAAAAGATTAGGAGAAACAAAATGATTGAATTCTCCTCCTGACAAAGGCAGCACAGTTCTGTACATTCCATGTACACAGGTTGGATTTAAAAGTTCTAACAAACAAGCTTCTACCATACTAAAAAAAATTAATTTAACTGCCATACTAAAATGTTATTCTTGATATTTAGCCTCAATATCCCTTTGGCATTTCACCTCACTACTCCAAGTAAAACTTAGTACCACTCAGAAGAAATTGATTAGTGCTTAAATTGCTCAAATATATGCATATTTATGCCATTCTGCCTTCAAAAATTATTTGCCAATATTTAAGGAAGCAACAGGTATACTTAATACTGAAATTATTAGTATGTTCCTTTGGAGCACTAAGTTCTTGTAATATGAATAATATAGACTTTGTCCAAAGCTATAAAATTGAAACTCAAATATTAGAAGATGAAGCAACTTGGTCTAACCTAGCAAAACACAAACTTACACATAACTTCAAAAATACAAGTAATCTAACTGGAACACCCATTCACAAATAGTATGATCTTCCTTTCTCACAGGCTCACGTATTCCAGTACACTTATGGATGCGTAAATCAAAAGTAACTTTCAGTCATCGTAAGTTAGTATTATTTCTTTAAGAGGAGATAATGAAAATTACTGAAAGTCACTGGACCAACAAGCGTTTGAGGAACAGCATGTTACATAACAGGAATTAGAGACATGCATAAAACACTATTTTGAATCTGTGCCTCATGAGGCTTTTCTGTAATGAAAATAAAGCCACGGATTCCCGAGTTTGGGAAAGGCAGACATTTTGTCCAGACATTGAGGAACAATGAGCGGTTTATTTACTTTTTCCAATGCGTGCATGCTGAACACAGGACCATCATGTGCCTTGACAGTTTTTATGAGAAACACATCTCTCCAGATACACACATCCCCCGTGGAAGTTCCAGAGAATGCCATCTCCTCCGTCCATCCGTACACGGCACACATCATCGTATCAGTTCTTCCCAACGTGCCTATGCTGCCCTTTCTCCCAATGAGTCCTCCACCTAGTTCAAACCAAAAACAAGTCACCAGGTGTTCACTTCAACTTATTTTTTGACAACTATACAACTCTACTCAGAGCAAAAAGTCCTTTTCTTCTGGTTTATCCCTGCTCCCCAAAAAATTCAGCCTGAGAAGTGATCTCAGGAAACAGAATTTTTTAATGTTTGGCATCTTTCAAGAAAAAGCCTTACTTTTAACTTAGTACTTAAATCTGTATTTGAATGTGTACACACTGACTGAGAGAACTGGGGCTGTTTAGCCCTGAGAGGAGACGGCTGAGAGGGGACCTTATTAACATATAGAAATATCTGAGGGTTGGATGTCAAGAGGAAGGAAACAATCTCTTTTCAGTAGTGCCCAGCAATAGAACAAGGAATAACGGGTTTAGGTCAGAACATAGGAAGTTCCACCTCAACATGAGGGTGCCAGAGCCCTGGCACAGGCTGCCCAGAGAGGGTGTGGAGTCTCCTTCTCTGGAGACTTTCAAAACCCGCCTGGACACGTTCCTGTGTGGCTGCCCTGGGGGATCCTGCTCTGGCAGGGGGCCTGGACTAGTTGATCTCTAGAGGTCCCTTCCAACCCTGAACATTCTACGATTCTATGATATACCCACATACAGACATACAACAAGAAAGTGTATTTCTAAACTCACATCTAAAGATCTACCACGCAGTTCACAGAAATTCCTAATGAAATTAACTTGAAAAAAAAAACAAGTTTACATTTTGACACCCCATCCTTTTCACGATATGTTTTCAGTGAGAGGATTTCTAATTTTACTTCAGAGGTTTACTACATTGGCCTCTGGGTAATGGTACAGCTATATAAATTTAAAAATTTGTTAAAATATCAGATCTAAAAATCATTTGAAAGGTACAATGGACAGTAACATCTGGCTAGGATGTAGTAACATCTGCTAGAATTTTCACAATCCTCAGAGAAAGTTCATACGCGGTGTGTTACACACACAGGAACTCCTCAGGATTTGACACTTCATACTGTTCTCGTGCTAATAGAGGCAACATTTCCGAACCTCCCTGCCATCACGTGGCGCTGAGGAAAATTTAGTCCAAGGTATACCCTTGGGTGCTGCTTCTCAAATCAAGCGCGCCGGCTCTAGCACAGAGTTCAGGGCACTGGGCTTCGTTAAGGCGCACTGATCATTCTCCTCCTCACGTTAATGCTAAATGCGTTTCATGGTGCCTGCCTTGCCAGTGTGCTGTCGCAGTTCCACACGGATGGGCTGTAGTGTTAAGAGAA